>NW_028176149.1:1735000-1948000 GCF_949987555.1 Borostomias antarcticus
ACTCTCAGGGCGGCGCGGCCCCCTTTTATACCCTTCCTGGACGATGAAGATGTTCCTGCACATGAAGATGTTCCTACACAGCAGCCATTGAGGATGTTCCTACACAGCAGCCAATGAAAATGTTCCTACACAGCAGCCAGATTGTGACATCACAGAGCATCCCTGTGATGTCACAATCTGGCTGCTGTGTAAGAACATTTTCATTGGCTGCTGTGTAGGAACATCCTCAATGGCTGCTATGTAGGAACATCTTCATTGGCTGCTGTGTAGGAACAGTCTCATTGGCTGCTGTGTCTATCTATCCATCTATCTATCTATCTATCTATCTATCTATCTATCTATCTATCTATCTATCTATCTATCTATCTATCTATCTATCTATCTATCTATCTATCTATCTATCTATCTATCTATCTATCTATCTATCTATATGTCTCTATCTCTATCTATCTATCTAGTGACTCTCAGGGCGGCGCGGCCCCCTTTTATACCCTTCCTGGACGATGAAGATGTTCCTGCACATGAAGATGTTCCTACACAGCAGCCATTGAGGATGTTCCTACACAGCAGCCAATGAAAATGTTCCTACACAGCAGCCAGATTGTGACATCACAGAGCATCCCTGTGATGTCACAATCTGGCTGCTGTGTAAGAACATTTTCATTGGCTGCTGTGTAGGAACATCCTCAATGGCTGCTGTGTAGGAACATCTTCATTGGCTGCTGTGTAGGAACAGTCTCATTGGCTGCTGTGTCTATCAATCTATCTATCTATCTATCTATCTATCTATCTATCTATCTATCTATCTATCTATCTATCTATCTATCTATCTATCTATCTATCTATCTATCTATCTATATGTCTCTATCTCTATCTATCTATCTAGTGACTCTCAGGGCGGCGCGGCCCCCTTTTATACCCTTCCTGGACGATGAAGATGTTCCTGCATATGAAGATGTTCCTACACAGCAGCCATTGAGGATGTTCCTACACAGCAGCCAATGAAAATGATCCTACACAGCAGCCAGATTGTGACATCACAGAGCATCCCTGTGATGTCACAATCTGGCTGCTGTGTAAGAACATTTTCATTGGCTGCTGTGTAGGAACATCCTCAATGGCTGATATGTAGGAACATCTTCATTGGCTGCTGTGTAGGAACAGTCTCATTGGCTGCTGTGTCTATCTATCTATCTATCTATCTATCTATCTATCTATCTATCTATCTATCTATCTATCTATCTATCTATCTATCTATCTATCTATCTATCTATCTATATGTCTCTATCTCTATCTATCTATCTAGTGACTCTCAGGGCGGCGCGGCCCCCTTTTATACCCTTCCTGGACGGTGAAGATGTTCCTGCACATGAAGATGTTCCTACACAGCAGCCAGATTGTGACATCACAGAGCTTCCCTGTGATGTCACAATCTGGCTGCTGTGTAAGAACATTTTCATTGGCTGCTGTGTAGGAACATCCTCAATGGCTGCTGTGTTGGAACATCTTCATTGGCTGCTGTGTAGGAACAGTCTCATTGGCTGCTGTGTCTATCTATCTATCTATCTATCTATCTATCTATCTATCTATCTATCTATCTATCTATATGTCTCTATCTCTATCTATCTATCTAGTGACTCTCAGGGCGGCGTGGCCCCCTTTTATACCCTTCCTGGACGATGAAGATGTTCCTGCACATGAAGATGTTCCTACACAGCAGCCATTGAGGATGTTCCTACACAGCAGCCAATGAAAATGTTCCTACACAGCAGCCAGATTGTGACATCACAGAGCATCCCTGTGATGTCACAATCTGGCTGCTGTGTAAGAACATTTTCATTGGCTGCTGTGTAGGAACATCCTCAATGGCTGCTATGTAGGAACATCTTCATTGGCTGCTGTGTAGGAACAGTCTCATTGGCTGCTGTGTCTATCTATCTATCTATCTATCTATCTATCTATCTATCTATCTATCTATCTATCTATATGTCTCTATCTCTATCTATCTATCTAGTGACTCTCAGGGCGGCGCGGCCCCCTTTTATACCCTTCCTGGACGGTGAAGATGTTCCTGCACATGAAGATGTTCCTACACAGCAGCCAGATTGTGACATCACAGAGCTTCCCTGTGATGTCACAATCTGGCTGCTGTGTAAGAAAATTTTCATTGGCTGCTGTGTAGGAACATCCTCAATGGCTGCTGTGTTGGAACATCTTCATTGGCTGCTGTGTAGGAACAGTCTCATTGGCTGCTGTGTCTATCTATCTATCTATCTATCTATCTATCTATCTATCTATCTATCTATCTATCTATCTATATGTCTCTATCTCTATCTATCTATCTAGTGACTCTCAGGGCGGCGTGGCCCCCTTTTATACCCTTCCTGGACGATGAAGATGTTCCTGCACATGAAGATGTTCCTACACAGCAGCCATTGAGGATGTTCCTACACAGCAGCCAATGAAAATGTTCCTACACAGCAGCCAGATTGTGACATCACAGAGCATCCCTGTGATGTCACAATCTGGCTGCTGTGTAAGAACATTTTCATTGGCTGCTGTGTAGGAACATCCTCAATGGCTGCTATGTAGGAACATCTTCATTGGCTGCTGTGTAGGAACAGTCTCATTGGCTGCTGTGTCTATCTATCTATCTATCTATCTATCTATCTATCTATCTATCTATCTATCTATCTATCTATCTATCTATCTATCTATATGTCTCTATCTCTATCTATCTATCTAGTGACTCTCAGGGCGGCGCGGCCCCCTTTTATACCCTTCCTGGACGATGAAGATGTTCCTGCACATGAAGATGTTCCTACACAGCAGCCATTGAGGATGTTCCTACACAGCAGCCAATGAAAATGTTCCTACACAGCAGCCAGATTGTGACATCACAGAGCATCCCTGTGATGTCACAATCTGGCTGCTGTGTAAGAACATTTTCATTGGCTGCTGTGTTGGAACATCTTCATTGGCTGCTGTGTAGGAACAGTCTCATTGGCTGCTGTGTCTATCTATCTATCTATCTATCTATCTATCTATCTATCTATCTATCTATCTATCTATCTATCTATCTATCTATCTATCTATCTATCTATCTATCTATCTATCTATCTATATGTCTCTATCTCTATCTATCTATCTAGTGACTCTCAGGGCGGCGCGGCCCCCTTTTATACCCTTCCTGGACGATGAAGATGTTCCTGCACATGAAGATGTTCCTACACAGCAGCCATTGAGGATGTTCCTACACAGCAGCCAATGAAAATGTTCCTACACAGCAGCCAGATTGTGACATCACAGAGCATCCCTGTGATGTCACAATCTGGCTGCTGTGTAAGAACATTTTCATTGGCTGCTGTGTAGGAACATCCTCAATGGCTGCTATGTAGGAACATCTTCATTGGCTGCTGTGTAGGAACAGTCTCATTGGCTGCTGTGTCTATCTATCCATCTATCTATCTATCTATCTATCTATCTATCTATCTATCTATCTATCTATCTATCTATCTATCTATCTATCTATCTATCTATCTATCTATCTATCTATCTATATGTCTCTATCTCTATCTATCTATCTAGTGACTCTCAGGGCGGCGCGGCCCCCTTTTATACCCTTCCTGGACGATGAAGATGTTCCTGCACATGAAGATGTTCCTACACAGCAGCCATTGAGGATGTTCCTACACAGCAGCCAATGAAAATGTTCCTACACAGCAGCCAGATTGTGACATCACAGAGCATCCCTGTGATGTCACAATCTGGCTGCTGTGTAAGAACATTTTCATTGGCTGCTGTGTAGGAACATCCTCAATGGCTGATATGTAGGAACATCTTCATTGGCTGCTGTGTAGGAACAGTCTCATTGGCTGCTGTGTCTATCTATCTATCTATCTATCTATCTATCTATCTATCTATCTATCTATCTATCTATCTATCTATCTATCTATCTATCTATCTATCTATCTATCTATCTATATGTCTCTATCTCTATCTATCTATCTAGTGACTCTCAGGGCGGCGCGGCCCCCTTTTATACCCTTCCTGGACGGTGAAGATGTTCCTGCACATGAAGATGTTCCTACACAGCAGCCAGATTGTGACATCACAGAGCTTCCCTGTGATGTCACAATCTGGCTGCTGTGTAAGAACATTTTCATTGGCTGCTGTGTAGGAACATCCTCAATGGCTGATATGTAGGAACATCTTCATTGGCTGCTGTGTAGGAACAGTCTCATTGGCTGCTGTGTCTATCTATCTATCTATCTATCTATCTATCTATCTATCTATCTATCTATCTATCTATCTATCTATCTATCTATCTATCTATCTATCTATATGTCTCTATCTCTATCTATCTATCTAGTGACTCTCAGGGCGGCGCGGCCCCCTTTTATACCCTTCCTGGACGGTGAAGATGTTCCTGCACATGAAGATGTTCCTACACAGCAGCCAGATTGTGACATCACAGAGCTTCCCTGTGATGTCACAATCTGGCTGCTGTGTAAGAACATTTTCATTGGCTGCTGTGTAGGAACATCCTCAATGGCTGCTGTGTTGGAACATCTTCATTGGCTGCTGTGTAGGAACAGTCTCATTGGCTGCTGTGTCTATCTATCTATCTATCTATCTATCTATCTATCTATCTATCTATCTATCTATATGTCTCTATCTCTATCTATCTATCTAGTGACTCTCAGGGCGGCGTGGCCCCCTTTTATACCCTTCCTGGACGATGAAGATGTTCCTGCACATGAAGATGTTCCTACACAGCAGCCATTGAGGATGTTCCTACACAGCAGCCAATGAAAATGTTCCTACACAGCAGCCAGATTGTGACATCACAGAGCATCCCTGTGATGTCACAATCTGGCTGCTGTGTAAGAACATTTTCATTGGCTGCTGTGTAGGAACATCCTCAATGGCTGCTATGTAGGAACATCTTCATTGGCTGCTGTGTAGGAACAGTCTCATTGGCTGCTGTGTCTATCTATCTATCTATCTATCTATCTATCTATCTATCTATCTATCTATCTATCTATCTATCTATATGTCTCTATCTCTATCTATCTATCTAGTGACTCTCAGGGCGGCGCGGCCCCCTTTTATACCCTTCCTGGACGGTGAAGATGTTCCTGCACATGAAGATGTTCCTACACAGCAGCCAGATTGTGACATCACAGAGCTTCCCTGTGATGTCACAATCTGGCTGCTGTGTAAGAAAATTTTCATTGGCTGCTGTGTAGGAACATCCTCAATGGCTGCTGTGTTGGAACATCTTCATTGGCTGCTGTGTAGGAACAGTCTCATTGGCTGCTGTGTCTATCTATCTATCTATCTATCTATCTATCTATCTATCTATCTATCTATCTATCTATCTATCTATCTATCTATCTATCTATCTATCTATCTATCTATCTATCTATATGTCTCTATCTCTGTCTATCTATCTAGTGACTCTCAGGGCGGCGTGGCCCCCTTTTATACCCTTCCTGGACGATGAAGATGTTCCTGCACATGAAGATGTTCCTACACAGCAGCCATTGAGGATGTTCCTACACAGCAGCCAATGAAAATGTTCCTACACAGCAGCCAGATTGTGACATCACAGAGCATCCCTGTGATGTCACAATCTGGCTGCTGTGTAAGAACATTTTCATTGGCTGCTGTGTAGGAACATCCTCAATGGCTGCTATGTAGGAACATCTTCATTGGCTGCTGTGTAGGAACAGTCTCATTGGCTGCTGTGTCTATCTATCTATCTATCTATCTATCTATCTATCTATCTATCTATCTATCTATCTATCTATCTATATGTCTCTATCTCTATCTATCTATCTAGTGACTCTCAGGGCGGCGCGGCCCCCTTTTATACCCTTCCTGGACGATGAAGATGTTCCTGCACATGAAGATGTTCCTACACAGCAGCCATTGAGGATGTTCCTACACAGCAGCCAATGAAAATGTTCCTACACAGCAGCCAGATTGTGACATCACAGAGCATCCCTGTGATGTCACAATCTGGCTGCTGTGTAAGAACATTTTCATTGGCTGCTGTGTTGGAACATCTTCATTGGCTGCTGTGTAGGAACAGTCTCATTGGCTGCTGTGTCTATCTATCTATCTATCTATCTATCTATCTATCTATCTATCTATCTATCTATCTATCTATCTATCTATCTATCTATCTATCTATCTATCTATATGTCTCTATCTCTATCTATCTATCTAGTGACTCTCAGGGCGGCGCGGCCCCCTTTTATACCCTTCCTGGACGATGAAGATGTTCCTGCACATGAAGATGTTCCTACACAGCAGCCATTGAGGATGTTCCTACACAGCAGCCAATGAAAATGTTCCTACACAGCAGCCAGATTGTGACATCACAGAGCATCCCTGTGATGTCACAATCTGGCTGCTGTGTAAGAACATTTTCATTGGCTGCTGTGTAGGAACATCCTCAATGGCTGCTATGTAGGAACATCTTCATTGGCTGCTGTGTAGGAACAGTCTCATTGGCTGCTGTGTCTATCTATCCATCTATCTATCTATCTATCTATCTATCTATCTATCTATCTATCTATCTATCTATCTATCTATCTATCTATCTATCTATCTATCTATCTATCTATATGTCTCTATCTCTATCTATCTATCTAGTGACTCTCAGGGCGGCGCGGCCCCCTTTTATACCCTTCCTGGACGATGAAGATGTTCCTGCACATGAAGATGTTCCTACACAGCAGCCATTGAGGATGTTCCTACACAGCAGCCAATGAAAATGTTCCTACACAGCAGCCAGATTGTGACATCACAGAGCATCCCTGTGATGTCACAATCTGGCTGCTGTGTAGGAACATTTTCATTGGCTGCTGTGTAGGAACATCCTCAATGGCTGCTGTGTAGGAATATCTTCATTGGCTGCTGTGTAGGAACAGTCTCATTGGCTGCTGTGTCTATCTATCTATCTATCTATCTATCTATCTATCTATCTATCTATCTATCTATATGTCTCTATCTCTATCTATCTATCTAGTGACTCTCAGGGCGGCGCGGCCCCCTTTTATACCCTTCCTGGACGATGAAGATGTTCCTGCACATGAAGATGTTCCTACACAGCAGCCATTGAGGATGTTCCTACACAGCAGCCAATGAAAATGTTCCTACACAGCAGCCAGATTGTGACATGACAGAGCATCCCTGTGATGTCACAATCTGGCTGCTGTGTAAGAACATTTTCATTGGCTGCTGTGTAGGAACATCCTCAATGGCTGCTGTGTAGGAACATCTTCATTGGCTGCTGTGTAGGAACAGTCTCATTGGCTGCTGTGTCTATCAATCTATCTATCTATCTATCTATCTATCTATCTATCTATCTATCTATCTATCTATCTATCTATCTATCTATCTATCTATCTATCTATCTATCTATCTATCTATCTATCTATCTATATGTCTCTATCTCTATCTATCTATCTAGTGACTCTCAGGGCGGCGCGGCCCCCTTTTATACCCTTCCTGGACGGTGAAGATGTTCCTGCACATGAAGATGTTCCTACACAGCAGCCAGATTGTGACATCACAGAGCTTCCCTCTGATGTCACAATCTGGCTGCTGTGTAAGAACATTTTCATTGGCTGCTGTGTAGGAACATCCTCAATGGCTGCTGTGTTGGAACATCTTCATTGGCTGCTGTGTAGGAACAGTCTCATTGGCTGCTGTGTCTATCTATCTATCTATCTATCTATCTATCTATCTATCTATCTATCTATCTATCTATCTATCTATCTATCTATCTATCTATCTATCTATCTATCTATCTATCTATCTATCTATATGTCTCTATCTCTATCTATCTATCTAGTGACTCTCAGGGCGGCGTGGCCCCCTTTTATACCCTTCCTGGACGATGAAGATGTTCCTGCACATGAAGATGTTCCTACACAGCAGCCATTGAGGATGTTCCTACACAGCAGCCAATGAAAATGTTCCTACACAGCAGCCAGATTGTGACATCACAGAGCATCCCTGTGATGTCACAATCTGGCTGCTGTGTAAGAACATTTTCATTGGCTGCTGTGTAGGAACATCCTCAATGGCTGCTATGTAGGAACATCTTCATTGGCTGGTGTGTAGGAACAGTCTCATTGGCTGCTGTGTCTATCTATCTATCTATCTATCTATCTATCTATCTATCTATCTATCTATCTATCTATCTATCTATCTATCTATCTATCTATCTATCTATCTATCTATCTATCTATCTATCTATATGTCTCTATCTCTATCTATCTATCTAGTGACTCTCAGGGCGGCGCGGCCCCCTTTTATACCCTTCCTGGACGATGAAGATGTTCCTGCACATGAAGATGTTCCTACACAGCAGCCATTGAGGATGTTCCTACACAGCGGCCAATGAAAATGTTCCTACACAGCAGCCAGATTGTGACATCACAGAGCATCCCTGTGATGTCACAATCTGGCTGCTGTGTAGGAACATTTTCATTGGGTGCTGTGTAGGAACATCCTCAATGGCTGCTGTGTAGGAATATCTTCATTGGCTGCTGTGTAGGAACAGTCTCATTGGCTGCTGTGTCTATCTATCTATCTATCTATCTATCTATCTATCTATCTATCTATCTATCTATCTATCTATCTATCTATCTATCTATCTATCTATCTATCTATCTATCTATCTATCTATCTATCTATCTATCTGTCTCTATCTCTATCTATCTATCTAGTGACTCTCAGGGCGGCGCGGCCCCCTTTTATACCCTTCCTGGACGATGAAGATGTTCCTGCACATGAAGATGTTCCTACACAGCAGCCATTGAGGATGTTCCTACACAGCAGCCAATGAAAATGTTCCTACACAGCAGCCAGATTGTGACATCACAGAGCATCCCTGTGATGTCACAATCTGACTGCTGTGTAAGAACATTTTCATTGGCTGCTGTGTAGGAACATCCTCAATGGCTGCTATGTAGGAACATCTTCATTGGCTGCTGTGTAGGAACAGTCTCATTGGCTGCTGTGTCTATCTATCCATCTATCTATCTATCTATCTATCTATCTATCTATCTATCTATCTATCTATCTATCTATCTATCTATCTATCTATCTATCTATCTATCTATCTATCTATCTATCTATATGTCTCTATCTCTATCTATCTATCTAGTGACTCTCAGGGCGGCGCGGCCCCCTTTTATACCCTTCCTGGACGATGAAGATGTTCCTGCACATGAAGATGTTCCTACACAGCAGCCATTGAGGATGTTCCTACACAGCAGCCAATGAAAATGTTCCTACACAGCAGCCAGATTGTGACATCACAGAGCATCCCTGTGATGTCACAATCTGGCTGCTGTGTAGGAACATTTTCATTGGCTGCTGTGTAGGAACATCCTCAATGGCTGCTGTGTAGGAATATCTTCATTGGCTGCTGTGTAGGAACAGTCTCATTGGCTGCTGTGTCTATCTATCTATCTATCTATCTATCTATCTATCTATCTATCTATCTATCTATCTATCTATCTATCTATCTATCTATCTATCTATATGTCTCTATCTCTATCTATCTATCTAGTGACTCTCAGGGCGGCGCGGCCCCCTTTTATACTCTTCCTGGACGATGAAGATGTTCCTGCACATGAAGATGTTCCTACACAGCAGCCATTGAGGATGTTCCTACACAGCAGCCAATGAAAATGTTCCTACACAGCAGCCAGATTGTGACATCACAGAGCATCCCTGTGATGTCACAATCTGGCTGCTGTGTAAGAACATTTTCATTGGCTGCTGTGTAGGAACATCCTCAATGGCTGCTGTGTAGGAATATCTTCATTGGCTGCTGTGTAGGAACAGTCTCATTGGCTGCTGTGTCTATCTATCTATCTATCTATCTATCTATCTATCTATCTATCTATCTATCTATCTATCTATCTATCTATCTATCTATCTATCTATCTATCTATCTATCTATCTATCTATCTATATGTCTCTATCTCTATCTATCTATCTAGTGACTCTCAGGGCGGCGCGGCCCCCTTTTATACCCTTCCTGGACGATGAAGATGTTCCTGCACATGAAGATGTTCCTACACAGCAGCCATTGAGGATGTTCCTACACAGCAGCCAATGAAAATGTTCCTACACAGCAGCCAGATTGTGACATCACAGAGCATCCCTGTGATGTCACAATCTGGCTGCTGTGTAAGAACATTTTCATTGGCTGCTGTGTAGGAACATCCTCAATGGCTGCTGTGTTGGAACATCTTCATTGGCTGCTGTGTAGGAACAGTCTCATTGGCTGCTGTGTCTATCTATCTATCTATCTATCTATCTATCTATCTATCTATCTATCTATCTATCTATCTATCTATCTATCTATCTATCTATCTATCTATCTATCTATCAATCTATCTATCTATCTATATGTCTCTATCTCTATCTATCTATCTAGTGACTCTCAGGGCGGCGCGGCCCCCTTTTATACCCTTCCTGGACGATGAAGATGTTCCTGCACATGAAGATGTTCCTACACAGCAGCCATTGAGGATGTTCCTACACAGCAGCCAATGAAAATGTTCCTACACAGCAGCCAGATTGTGACATCACAGAGCATCCCTGTGATGTCACAATCTGGCTGCTGTGTAAGAACATTTTCATTGGCTGCTGTGTAGGAACATCCTCAATGGCTGCTGTGTAGGAATATCTTCATTGGCTGCTGTGTAGGAACAGTCTCATTGGCTGCTGTGTCTATCTATCTATCTATCTATCTATCTATCTATCTATCTATCTATCTATCTATCTATCTATCTATCTATCTATCTATCTATCTATCTATCTATCTATCTATCTATCTATATGTCTCTATCTCTATCTATCTATCTAGTGACTCTCAGGGCGGCGCGGCCCCCTTTTATACCCTTCCTGGACGATGAAGATGTTCCTGCACATGAAGATGTTCCTACACAGCAGCCATTGAGGATGTTCCTACACAGCAGCCAATGAAAATGTTCCTACACAGCAGCCAGATTGTGACATCACAGAGCATCCCTGTGATGTCACAATCTGGCTGCTGTGTAAGAACATTTTCATTGGCTGCTGTGTAGGAACATCCTCAATGGCTGCTGTGTTGGAACATCTTCATTGGCTGCTGTGTAGGAACAGTCTCATTGGCTGCTGTGTCTATCTATCTATCTATCTATCTATCTATCTATCTATCTATCTATCTATCTATCTATCTATCTATCTATCTATCTATCTATCTATCTATCTATCTATCTATCTATCTATCTATCAATCTATCTATCTATCTATATGTCTCTATCTCTATCTATCTATCTAGTGACTCTCAGGGCGGCGCGGCCCCCTTTTATACCCTTCCTGGACGATGAAGATGTTCCTGCACATGAAGATGTTCCTACACAGCAGCCATTGAGGATGTTCCTACACAGCAGCCAATGAAAATGTTCCTACACAGCAGCCAGATTGTGACATCACAGAGCATCCCTGTGATGTCACAATCTGGCTGCTGTGTAAGAACATTTTCATTGGCTGCTGTGTAGGAACATCCTCAATGGCTGCTGTGTAGGAACATCTTCATTGGCTGCTGTGTAGGAACAGTCTCATTGGCTGCTGTGTCTATCAATCTATCTATCTATCTATCTATCTATCTATCTATATGTCTCTATCTCTATCTATCTATCTAGTGACTCTCAGGGCGGCGCGGCCCCCTTTTATACCCTTCCTGGACGATGAAGATGTTCCTGCATATGAAGATGTTCCTACACAGCAGCCATTGAGGATGTTCCTACACAGCAGCCAATGAAAATGTTCCTACACAGCAGCCAGATTGTGACATCACAGAGCATCCCTGTGATGTCACAATCTGGCTGCTGTGTAAGAACATTTTCATTGGCTGCTGTGTAGGAACATCCTCAATGGCTGATATGTAGGAACATCTTCATTGGCTGCTGTGTAGGAACAGTCTCATTGGCTGCTGTGTCTATCTATCTATCTATCTATCTATCTATCTATCTATCTATCTATCTATCTATCTATCTATCTATCTATCTATCTATCTATCTATCTATCTATCTATCTATCTATATGTCTCTATCTCTATCTATCTATCTAGTGACTCTCAGGGCGGCGCGGCCCCCTTTTATACCCTTCCTGGACGATGAAGATGTTCCTGCACATGAAGATGTTCCTACACAGCAGCCATTGAGGATGTTCCTACACAGCAGCCATTGAAAATGTTCCTACACAGCAGCCAGATTGTGACATCACAGAGCATCCCTGTGATGTCACAATCTGGCTGCTGTGTAAGAACATTTTCATTGGCTGCTGTGTAGGAATATCCTCAATGGCTGCTGTGTAGGAACATCTTCATTGGCTGCTGTGTAGGAACAGTCTCATTGGCTGCTGTGTCTATCTATCTATCTATCTATCTATCTATCTATCTATCTATCTATCTATCTATCTATCTATCTATCTATCCATCTTTCTATCTATCTATCTATCTATCTATCTATCTATCTATCTATCTATCTATCTATCTATCTATCTATATGTCTCTATCTCTATCTATCTATCTAGTGACTCTCAGGGCGGCGCGGCCCCCTTTTATACCCTTCCTGGACGATGAAGATGTTCCTGCACATGAAGATGTTCCTACACAGCAGCCATTGAGGATGTTCCTACACAGCAGCCAATGAAAATGTTCCTACACAGCAGCCAGATTGTGACATCACAGAGCATCCCTGTGATGTCACAATCTGGCTGCTGTGTAGGAACATTTTCATTGGCTGCTGTGTAGGAACATCCTCAATGGCTGCTGTGTAGGAATATCTTCATTGGCTGCTGTGTAGGAACAGTCTCATTGGCTGCTGTGTCTATCTATCTATCTATCTATCTATCTATCTATCTATCTATCTATCTATCTATCTATCTATCTATCTATCTATCTATCTATCTATCTATCTATCTATCTATATGTCTCTATCTCTATCTATCTATCTAGTGACTCTCAGGGCGGCGCGGCCCCCTTTTATACCCTTCCTGGACGATGAAGATGTTCCTGCACATGAAGATGTTCCTACACAGCAGCCATTGAGGATGTTCCTACACAGCAGCCAATGAAAATGTTCCTACACAGCAGCCAGATTGTGACATCACAGAGCATCCCTGTGATGTCACAATCTGGCTGCTGTGTAAGAACATTTTCATTGGCTGCTGTGTAGGAACATCCTCAATGGCTGCTGTGTAGGAACATCTTCATTGGCTGCTGTGTAGGAACAGTCTCATTGGCTGCTGTGTCTATCAATCTATCTATCTATCTATCTATCTATCTATCTATCTATCTATCTATCTATCTATCTATCTATCTATCTATCTATCTATCTATCTATCTATCTATATGTCTCTATCTCTATCTATCTATCTAGTGACTCTCAGGGCGGCGCGGCCCCCTTTTATACCCTTCCTGGACGATGAAGATGTTCCTGCATATGAAGATGTTCCTACACAGCAGCCATTGAGGATGTTCCTACACAGCAGCCAATGAAAATGATCCTACACAGCAGCCAGATTGTGACATCACAGAGCATCCCTGTGATGTCACAATCTGGCTGCTGTGTAAGAACATTTTCATTGGCTGCTGTGTAGGAACATCCTCAATGGCTGATATGTAGGAACATCTTCATTGGCTGCTGTGTAGGAACAGTCTCATTGGCTGCTGTGTCTATCTATCTATCTATCTATCTATCTATCTATCTATCTATCTATCTATCTATCTATCTATCTATCTATCTATCTATCTATCTATCTATCTATCTATATGTCTCTATCTCTATCTATCTATCTAGTGACTCTCAGGGCGGCGCGGCCCCCTTTTATACCCTTCCTGGACGGTGAAGATGTTCCTGCACATGAAGATGTTCCTACACAGCAGCCAGATTGTGACATCACAGAGCTTCCCTGTGATGTCACAATCTGGCTGCTGTGTAAGAACATTTTCATTGGCTGCTGTGTAGGAACATCCTCAATGGCTGCTGTGTTGGAACATCTTCATTGGCTGCTGTGTAGGAACAGTCTCATTGGCTGCTGTGTCTATCTATCTATCTATCTATCTATCTATCTATCTATCTATCTATCTATATGTCTCTATCTCTATCTATCTATCTAGTGACTCTCAGGGCGGCGTGGCCCCCTTTTATACCCTTCCTGGACGATGAAGATGTTCCTGCACATGAAGATGTTCCTACACAGCAGCCATTGAGGATGTTCCTACACAGCAGCCAATGAAAATGTTCCTACACAGCAGCCAGATTGTGACATCACAGAGCATCCCTGTGATGTCACAATCTGGCTGCTGTGTAAGAACATTTTCATTGGCTGCTGTGTAGGAACATCCTCAATGGCTGCTATGTAGGAACATCTTCATTGGCTGCTGTGTAGGAACAGTCTCATTGGCTGCTGTGTCTATCTATCTATCTATCTATCTATCTATCTATCTATCTATCTATCTATCTATCTATCTATCTATCTATCTATCTATATGTCTCTATCTCTATCTATCTATCTAGTGACTCTCAGGGCGGCGCGGCCCCCTTTTATACCCTTCCTGGACGGTGAAGATGTTCCTGCACATGAAGATGTTCCTACACAGCAGCCAGATTGTGACATCACAGAGCTTCCCTGTGATGTCACAATCTGGCTGCTGTGTAAGAAAATTTTCATTGGCTGCTGTGTAGGAACATCCTCAATGGCTGCTGTGTTGGAACATCTTCATTGGCTGCTGTGTAGGAACAGTCTCATTGGCTGCTGTGTCTATCTATCTATCTATCTATCTATCTATCTATCTATCTATCTATCTATCTATCTATCTATCTATCTATCTATATGTCTCTATCTCTATCTATCTATCTAGTGACTCTCAGGGCGGCGTGGCCCCCTTTTATACCCTTCCTGGACGATGAAGATGTTCCTGCACATGAAGATGTTCCTACACAGCAGCCATTGAGGATGTTCCTACACAGCAGCCAATGAAAATGTTCCTACACAGCAGCCAGATTGTGACATCACAGAGCATCCCTGTGATGTCACAATCTGGCTGCTGTGTAAGAACATTTTCATTGGCTGCTGTGTAGGAACATCCTCAATGGCTGCTATGTAGGAACATCTTCATTGGCTGCTGTGTAGGAACAGTCTCATTGGCTGCTGTGTCTATCTATCTATCTATCTATCTATCTATCTATCTATCTATCTATCTATCTATCTATCTATCTATCTATATGTCTCTATCTCTATCTATCTATCTAGTGACTCTCAGGGCGGCGCGGCCCCCTTTTATACCCTTCCTGGACGATGAAGATGTTCCTGCACATGAAGATGTTCCTACACAGCAGCCATTGAGGATGTTCCTACACAGCAGCCAATGAAAATGTTCCTACACAGCAGCCAGATTGTGACATCACAGAGCATCCCTGTGATGTCACAATCTGGCTGCTGTGTAAGAACATTTTCATTGGCTGCTGTGTTGGAACATCTTCATTGGCTGCTGTGTAGGAACAGTCTCATTGGCTGCTGTGTCTATCTATCTATCTATCTATCTATCTATCTATCTATCTATCTATCTATCTATCTATCTATCTATCTATCTATCTATCTATCTATCTATCTATCTATCTATCTATCTATCTATCTATCTATCTATCTATCTATCTATCTATATGTCTCTATCTCTATCTATCTATCTAGTGACTCTCAGGGCGGCGCGGCCCCCTTTTATACCCTTCCTGGACGATGAAGATGTTCCTGCACATGAAGATGTTCCTACACAGCAGCCATTGAGGATGTTCCTACACAGCAGCCAATGAAAATGTTCCTACACAGCAGCCAGATTGTGACATCACAGAGCATCCCTGTGATGTCACAATCTGGCTGCTGTGTAAGAACATTTTCATTGGCTGCTGTGTAGGAACATCCTCAATGGCTGCTATGTAGGAACATCTTCATTGGCTGCTGTGTAGGAACAGTCTCATTGGCTGCTGTGTCTATCTATCTATCTATCTATCTATCTATCTATCTATCTATCTATCTATCTATCTATCTATCTATCTATCTATCTATCTATCTATCTATCTATCTATCTATCTATCTATCTATCTATCTATCTATCTATATGTCTCTATCTCTATCTATCTATCTAGTGACTCTCAGGGCGGCGCGGCCCCCTTTTATACCCTTCCTGGACGATGAAGATGTTCCTGCACATGAAGATGTTCCTACACAGCAGCCATTGAGGATGTTCCTACACAGCAGCCAATGAAAATGTTCCTACACAGCAGCCAGATTGTGACATCACAGAGCATCCCTGTGATGTCACAATCTGGCTGCTGTGTAGGAACATTTTCATTGGCTGCTGTGTAGGAACATCCTCAATGGCTGCTGTGTAGGAATATCTTCATTGGCTGCTGTGTAGGAACAGTCTCATTGGCTGCTGTGTCTATCTATCTATCTATCTATCTATCTATCTATCTATCTATCTATCTATCTATCTATCTATCTATCTATATGTCTCTATCTCTATCTATCTATCTAGTGACTCTCAGGGCGGCGCGGCCCCCTTTTATACCCTTCCTGGACGATGAAGATGTTCCTGCACATGAAGATGTTCCTACACAGCAGCCATTGAGGATGTTCCTACACAGCAGCCAATGAAAATGTTCCTACACAGCAGCCAGATTGTGACATCACAGAGCATCCCTGTGATGTCACAATCTGGCTGCTGTGTAAGAACATTTTCATTGGCTGCTGTGTAGGAACATCCTCAATGGCTGCTGTGTAGGAACATCTTCATTGGCTGCTGTGTAGGAACAGTCTCATTGGCTGCTGTGTCTATCAATCTATCTATCTATCTATCTATCTATCTATCTATCTATCTATCTATCTATCTATCTATCTATCTATCTATCTATCTATCTATCTATCTATATGTCTCTATCTCTATCTATCTATCTAGTGACTCTCAGGGCGGCGCGGCCCCCTTTTATACCCTTCCTGGACGGTGAAGATGTTCCTGCACATGAAGATGTTCCTACACAGCAGCCAGATTGTGACATCACAGAGCTTCCCTCTGATGTCACAATCTGGCTGCTGTGTAAGAACATTTTCATTGGCTGCTGTGTAGGAACATCCTCAATGGCTGCTGTGTTGGAACATCTTCATTGGCTGCTGTGTAGGAACAGTCTCATTGGCTGCTGTGTCTATCTATCTATCTATCTATCTATCTATCTATCTATCTATCTATCTATCTATCTATCTATCTATCTATCTATCTATCTATCTATCTATCTATCTATATGTCTCTATCTCTATCTATCTATCTAGTGACTCTCAGGGCGGCGTGGCCCCCTTTTATACCCTTCCTGGACGATGAAGATGTTCCTGCACATGAAGATGTTCCTACACAGCAGCCATTGAGGATGTTCCTACACAGCAGCCAATGAAAATGTTCCTACACAGCAGCCAGATTGTGACATCACAGAGCATCCCTGTGATGTCACAATCTGGCTGCTGTGTAAGAACATTTTCATTGGCTGCTGTGTAGGAACATCCTCAATGGCTGCTATGTAGGAACATCTTCATTGGCTGGTGTGTAGGAACAGTCTCATTGGCTGCTGTGTCTATCTATCTATCTATCTATCTATCTATCTATCTATCTATCTATCTATCTATCTATCTATCTATCTATCTATCTATCTATCTATCTATCTATCTATCTATCTATCTATATGTCTCTATCTCTATCTATCTATCTAGTGACTCTCAGGGCGGCGCGGCCCCCTTTTATACCCTTCCTGGACGATGAAGATGTTCCTGCACATGAAGATGTTCCTACACAGCAGCCATTGAGGATGTTCCTACACAGCGGCCAATGAAAATGTTCCTACACAGCAGCCAGATTGTGACATCACAGAGCATCCCTGTGATGTCACAATCTGGCTGCTGTGTAGGAACATTTTCATTGGGTGCTGTGTAGGAACATCCTCAATGGCTGCTGTGTAGGAATATCTTCATTGGCTGCTGTGTAGGAACAGTCTCATTGGCTGCTGTGTCTATCTATCTATCTATCTATCTATCTATCTATCTATCTATCTATCTATCTATCTATCTATCTATCTATCTATCTATCTGTCTCTATCTCTATCTATCTATCTAGTGACTCTCAGGGCGGCGCGGCCCCCTTTTATACCCTTCCTGGACGATGAAGATGTTCCTGCACATGAAGATGTTCCTACACAGCAGCCATTGAGGATGTTCCTACACAGCAGCCAATGAAAATGTTCCTACACAGCAGCCAGATTGTGACATCACAGAGCATCCCTGTGATGTCACAATCTGACTGCTGTGTAAGAACATTTTCATTGGCTGCTGTGTAGGAACATCCTCAATGGCTGCTATGTAGGAACATCTTCATTGGCTGCTGTGTAGGAACAGTCTCATTGGCTGCTGTGTCTATCTATCCATCTATCTATCTATCTATCTATCTATCTATCTATCTATCTATCTATCTATCTATCTATCTATCTATCTATCTATCTATCTATCTATCTATCTATATGTCTCTATCTCTATCTATCTATCTAGTGACTCTCAGGGCGGCGCGGCCCCCTTTTATACCCTTCCTGGACGATGAAGATGTTCCTGCACATGAAGATGTTCCTACACAGCAGCCATTGAGGATGTTCCTACACAGCAGCCAATGAAAATGTTCCTACACAGCAGCCAGATTGTGACATCACAGAGCATCCCTGTGATGTCACAATCTGGCTGCTGTGTAGGAACATTTTCATTGGCTGCTGTGTAGGAACATCCTCAATGGCTGCTGTGTAGGAATATCTTCATTGGCTGCTGTGTAGGAACAGTCTCATTGGCTGCTGTGTCTATCTATCTATCTATCTATCTATCTATCTATCTATCTATCTATCTATCTATCTATCTATCTATCTATCTATCTATCTATCTATCTATCTATCTATATGTCTCTATCTCTATCTATCTATCTAGTGACTCTCAGGGCGGCGCGGCCCCCTTTTATACTCTTCCTGGACGATGAAGATGTTCCTGCACATGAAGATGTTCCTACACAGCAGCCATTGAGGATGTTCCTACACAGCAGCCAATGAAAATGTTCCTACACAGCAGCCAGATTGTGACATCACAGAGCATCCCTGTGATGTCACAATCTGGCTGCTGTGTAAGAACATTTTCATTGGCTGCTGTGTAGGAACATCCTCAATGGCTGCTGTGTAGGAATATCTTCATTGGCTGCTGTGTAGGAACAGTCTCATTGGCTGCTGTGTCTATCTATCTATCTATCTATCTATCTATCTATCTATCTATCTATCTATCTATCTATCTATCTATCTATCTATCTATCTATCTATATGTCTCTATCTCTATCTATCTATCTAGTGACTCTCAGGGCGGCGCGGCCCCCTTTTATACCCTTCCTGGACGATGAAGATGTTCCTGCACATGAAGATGTTCCTACACAGCAGCCATTGAGGATGTTCCTACACAGCAGCCAATGAAAATGTTCCTACACAGCAGCCAGATTGTGACATCACAGAGCATCCCTGTGATGTCACAATCTGGCTGCTGTGTAAGAACATTTTCATTGGCTGCTGTGTAGGAACATCCTCAATGGCTGCTGTGTTGGAACATCTTCATTGGCTGCTGTGTAGGAACAGTCTCATTGGCTGCTGTGTCTATCTATCTATCTATCTATCTATCTATCTATCTATCTATCTATCTATCTATCTATCTATCTATCTATCTATCTATCTATCAATCTATCTATCTATCTATATGTCTCTATCTCTATCTATCTATCTAGTGACTCTCAGGGCGGCGCGGCCCCCTTTTATACCCTTCCTGGACGATGAAGATGTTCCTGCACATGAAGATGTTCCTACACAGCAGCCATTGAGGATGTTCCTACACAGCAGCCAATGAAAATGTTCCTACACAGCAGCCAGATTGTGACATCACAGAGCATCCCTGTGATGTCACAATCTGGCTGCTGTGTAAGAACATTTTCATTGGCTGCTGTGTAGGAACATCCTCAATGGCTGCTGTGTAGGAATATCTTCATTGGCTGCTGTGTAGGAACAGTCTCATTGGCTGCTGTGTCTATCTATCTATCTATCTATCTATCTATCTATCTATCTATCTATCTATCTATCTATCTATCTATCTATCTATCTATCTATCTATCTATCTATATGTCTCTATCTCTATCTATCTATCTAGTGACTCTCAGGGCGGCGCGGCCCCCTTTTATACCCTTCCTGGACGATGAAGATGTTCCTGCACATGAAGATGTTCCTACACAGCAGCCATTGAGGATGTTCCTACACAGCAGCCAATGAAAATGTTCCTACACAGCAGCCAGATTGTGACATCACAGAGCATCCCTGTGATGTCACAATCTGGCTGCTGTGTAAGAACATTTTCATTGGCTGCTGTGTAGGAACATCCTCAATGGCTGCTGTGTTGGAACATCTTCATTGGCTGCTGTGTAGGAACAGTCTCATTGGCTGCTGTGTCTATCTATCTATCTATCTATCTATCTATCTATCTATCTATCTATCTATCTATCTATCTATCTATCTATCTATCTATCTATCTATCTATCTATCTATCAATCTATCTATCTATCTATATGTCTCTATCTCTATCTATCTATCTAGTGACTCTCAGGGCGGCGCGGCCCCCTTTTATACCCTTCCTGGACGATGAAGATGTTCCTGCACATGAAGATGTTCCTACACAGCAGCCATTGAGGATGTTCCTACACAGCAGCCAATGAAAATGTTCCTACACAGCAGCCAGATTGTGACATCACAGAGCATCCCTGTGATGTCACAATCTGGCTGCTGTGTAAGAACATTTTCATTGGCTGCTGTGTAGGAACATCCTCAATGGCTGCTGTGTAGGAACATCTTCATTGGCTGCTGTGTAGGAACAGTCTCATTGGCGGCTGTGTCTATCAATCTATCTATCTATCTATCTATCTATCTATCTATCTATATGTCTCTATCTCTATCTATCTATCTAGTGACTCTCAGGGCGGCGCGGCCCCCTTTTATACCCTTCCTGGACGATGAAGATGTTCCTGCATATGAAGATGTTCCTACACAGCAGCCATTGAGGATGTTCCTACACAGCAGCCAATGAAAATGTTCCTACACAGCAGCCAGATTGTGACATCACAGAGCATCCCTGTGATGTCACAATCTGGCTGCTGTGTAAGAACATTTTCATTGGCTGCTGTGTAGGAACATCCTCAATGGCTGATATGTAGGAACATCTTCATTGGCTGCTGTGTAGGAACAGTCTCATTGGCTGCTGTGTCTATCTATCTATCTATCTATCTATCTATCTATCTATCTATCTATCTATCTATCTATCTATCTATCTATCTATCTATCTATCTATCTATCTATCTATCTATCTATCTATCTATCTATCTATCTATCTATATGTCTCTATCTCTATCTATCTATCTAGTGACTCTCAGGGCGGCGCGGCCCCCTTTTATACCCTTCCTGGACGATGAAGATGTTCCTGCACATGAAGATGTTCCTACACAGCAGCCATTGAGGATGTTCCTACACAGCAGCCATTGAAAATGTTCCTACACAGCAGCCAGATTGTGACATCACAGAGCATCCCTGTGATGTCACAATCTGGCTGCTGTGTAAGAACATTTTCATTGGCTGCTGTGTAGGAATATCCTCAATGGCTGCTGTGTAGGAACATCTTCATTGGCTGCTGTGTAGGAACAGTCTCATTGGCTGCTGTGTCTATCTATCTATCTATCTATCTATCTATCTATCTATCTATCTATCTATCTATCTATCTATCTATCTATCTATCTATCTATCTATCTATCTATCCATCTATCTATCTATCTATCTATCTATCTATCTATCTATCTATCTATCTATCTATCTATCTATCTATCTATATGTCTCTATCTCTATCTATCTATCTAGTGACTCTCAGGGCGGCGCGGCCCCCTTTTATACCCTTCCTGGACGATGAAGATGTTCCTGCACATGAAGATGTTCCTACACAGCAGCCATTGAGGATGTTCCTACACAGCAGCCAATGAAAATGTTCCTACACAGCAGCCAGATTGTGACATCACAGAGCATCCCTGTGATGTCACAATCTGGCTGCTGTGTAGGAACATTTTCATTGGCTGCTGTGTAGGAACATCCTCAATGGCTGCTGTGTAGGAATATCTTCATTGGCTGCTGTGTAGGAACAGTCTCATTGGCTGCTGTGTCTATCTATCTATCTATCTATCTATCTATCTATCTATCTATCTATCTATCTATCTATCTATCTATCTATCTATCTATCTATCTATCTATCTATCTATCTATCTATCTATCTATCTATCTATCAATCTATCTATCTATCTATATGTCTCTATCTCTATCTATCTATCTAGTGACTCTCAGGGCGGCGCGGCCCCCTTTTATACCCTTCCTGGACGATGAAGATGTTCCTGCACATGAAGATGTTCCTACACAGCAGCCATTGAGGATGTTC
Source organism: Borostomias antarcticus (assembly GCF_949987555.1). Lineage (NCBI taxonomy): Eukaryota > Metazoa > Chordata > Actinopteri > Stomiiformes > Stomiidae > Borostomias > Borostomias antarcticus. The sequence goes on from NW_028176149.1 coordinate 1,757,654, forward strand.
CTACACAGCAGCCAATGAAAATGTTCCTACACAGCAGCCAGATTGTGACATCACAGAGCATCCCTGTGATGTCACAATCTGGCTGCTGTGTAAGAACATTTTCATTGGCTGCTGTGTAGGAACATCCTCAATGGCTGCTGTGTAGGAACATCTTCATTGGCTGCTGTGTAGGAACAGTCTCATTGGCTGCTGTGTCTATCAATCTATCTATCTATCTATCTATCTATCTATCTATATGTCTCTATCTCTATCTATCTATCTAGTGACTCTCAGGGCGGCGCGGCCCCCTTTTATACCCTTCCTGGACGATGAAGATGTTCCTGCATATGAAGATGTTCCTACACAGCAGCCATTGAGGATGTTCCTACACAGCAGCCAATGAAAATGTTCCTACACAGCAGCCAGATTGTGACATCACAGAGCATCCCTGTGATGTCACAATCTGGCTGCTGTGTAAGAACATTTTCATTGGCTGCTGTGTAGGAACATCCTCAATGGCTGATATGTAGGAACATCTTCATTGGCTGCTGTGTAGGAACAGTCTCATTGGCTGCTGTGTCTATCTATCTATCTATCTATCTATCTATCTATCTATCTATCTATCTATCTATCTATCTATCTATCTATCTATCTATCTATCTATCTATCTATCTATCTATCTATCTATCTATCTATCTATCTATCTATATGTCTCTATCTCTATCTATCTATCTAGTGACTCTCAGGGCGGCGCGGCCCCCTTTTATACCCTTCCTGGACGATGAAGATGTTCCTGCACATGAAGATGTTCCTACACAGCAGCCATTGAGGATGTTCCTACACAGCAGCCATTGAAAATGTTCCTACACAGCAGCCAGATTGTGACATCACAGAGCATCCCTGTGATGTCACAATCTGGCTGCTGTGTAAGAACATTTTCATTGGCTGCTGTGTAGGAATATCCTCAATGGCTGCTGTGTAGGAACATCTTCATTGGCTGCTGTGTAGGAACAGTCTCATTGGCTGCTGTGTCTATCTATCTATCTATCTATCTATCTATCTATCTATCTATCTATCTATCTATCTATCTATCTATCCATCTATCTATCTATCTATCTATCTATCTATCTATCTATCTATCTATCTATCTATCTATCTATCTATCTATCTATATGTCTCTATCTCTATCTATCTATCTAGTGACTCTCAGGGCGGCGCGGCCCCCTTTTATACCCTTCCTGGACGATGAAGATGTTCCTGCACATGAAGATGTTCCTACACAGCAGCCATTGAGGATGTTCCTACACAGCAGCCAATGAAAATGTTCCTACACAGCAGCCAGATTGTGACATCACAGAGCATCCCTGTGATGTCACAATCTGGCTGCTGTGTAGGAACATTTTCATTGGCTGCTGTGTAGGAACATCCTCAATGGCTGCTGTGTAGGAATATCTTCATTGGCTGCTGTGTAGGAACAGTCTCATTGGCTGCTGTGTCTATCTATCTATCTATCTATCTATCTATCTATCTATCTATCTATCTATCTATCTATCTATCTATCTATCTATCTATCTATCTATCTATCTATATGTCTCTATCTCTATCTATCTATCTAGTGACTCTCAGGGCGGCGCGGCCCCCTTTTATACCCTTCCTGGACGATGAAGATGTTCCTGCATATGAAGATGTTCCTACACAGCAGCCATTGAGGATGTTCCTACACAGCAGCCAATGAAAATGATCTTACACAGCAGCCAGATTGTGACATCACAGAGCATCCCTGTGATGTCACAATCTGGCTGCTGTGTAAGAACATTTTCATTGGCTGCTGTGTAGGAACATCCTCAATGGCTGATATGTAGGAACATCTTCATTGGCTGCTGTGTAGGAACAGTCTCATTGGCTGCTGTGTCTATCTATCTATCTATCTATCTATCTATCTATCTATCTATCTATCTATCTATCTATCTATCTATCTATCTATCTATCTATCTATCTATCTATCTATCTATCTATCTATCTATATGTCTCTATCTCTATCTATCTATCTAGTGACTCTCAGGGCGGCGCGGCCCCCTTTTATACCCTTCCTGGACGATGAAGATGTTCCTGCACATGAAGATGTTCCTACACAGCAGCCATTGAGGATGTTCCTACACAGCAGCCAATGAAAATGTTCCTACACAGCAGCCAGATTGTGACATCACAGAGCATCCCTGTGATGTCACAATCTGGCTGCTGTGTAGGAACATTTTCATTGGCTGCTGTGTAGGAACATCCTCAATGGCTGCTGTGTAGGAATATCTTCATTGGCTGCTGTGTAGGAACAGTCTCATTGGCTGCTGTGTCTATCTATCTATCTATCTATCTATCTATCTATCTATCTATCTATCTATCTATCTATCTATCTATCTATCTATCTATCTATCTATCTATCTATCTATCTATCTATCTATCTATCTATATGTCTCTATCTCTATCTATCTATCTAGTGACTCTCAGGGCGGCGCGGCCCCCTTTTATACCCTTCCTGGACGATGAAGATGTTCCTGCATATGAAGATGTTCCTACACAGCAGCCATTGAGGATGTTCCTACACAGCAGCCAATGAAAATGATCTTACACAGCAGCCAGATTGTGACATCACAGAGCATCCCTGTGATGTCACAATCTGGCTGCTGTGTAAGAACATTTTCATTGGCTGCTGTGTAGGAACATCCTCAATGGCTGATATGTAGGAACATCTTCATTGGCTGCTGTGTAGGAACAGTCTCATTGGCTGCTGTGTCTATCTATCTATCTATCTATCTATCTATCTATCTATCTATCTATCTATCTATCTATCTATCTATCTATCTATCTATCTATCTATCTATCTATCTATCTATCTATCTATCTATCTATATGTCTCTATCTCTATCTATCTATCTAGTGACTCTCAGGGCGGCGCGGCCCCCTTTTATACCCTTCCTGGACGATGAAGATGTTCCTGCACATGAAGATGTTCCTACACAGCAGCCATTGAGGATGTTCCTACACAGCAGCCAATGAAAATGTTCCTACACAGCAGCCAGATTGTGACATCACAGAGCATCCCTGTGATGTCACAATCTGGCTGCTGTGTAGGAACATTTTCATTGGCTGCTGTGTAGGAACATCCTCAATGGCTGCTGTGTAGGAATATCTTCATTGGCTGCTGTGTAGGAACAGTCTCATTGGCTGCTGTGTCTATCTATCTATCTATCTATCTATCTATCTATCTATCTATCTATCTATCTATCTATCTATCTATCTATCTATCTATCTATCTATCTATCTATCTATCTATCTATCTATCTATCTATATGTCTCTATCTCTATCTATCTATCTAGTGACTCTCAGGGCGGCGCGGCCCCCTTTTATACCCTTCCTGGACGATGAAGATGTTCCTGCATATGAAGATGTTCCTACACAGCAGCCATTGAGGATGTTCCTACACAGCAGCCAATGAAAATGATCTTACACAGCAGCCAGATTGTGACATCACAGAGCATCCCTGTGATGTCACAATCTGGCTGCTGTGTAAGAACATTTTCATTGGCTGCTGTATAGGAACATCCTCAATGGCTGATATGTAGGAACATCTTCATTGGCTGCTGTGTAGGAACAGTCTCATTGGCTGCTGTGTCTATCTATCTATCTATCTATCTATCTATCTATCTATCTATCTATCTATCTATCTATCTATCTATCTATCTATCTATCTATCTATCTATCTATCTATCTATCTATCTATCTATATGTCTCTATCTCTATCTATCTATCTAGTGACTCTCAGGGCGGCGCGGCCCCCTTTTATACCCTTCCTGGACGGTGAAGATGTTCCTGCACATGAAGATGTTCCTACACAGCAGCCAGATTGTGACATCACAGAGCTTCCCTGTGATGTCACAATCTGGCTGCTGTGTAAGAACATTTTCATTGGCTGCTGTGTAGGAACATCCTCAATGGCTGCTGTGTTGGAACATCTTCATTGGCTGCTGTGTAGGAACAGTCTCATTGGCTGCTGTGTCTATCTATCTATCTATCTATCTATCTATCTATCTATCTATCTATCTATCTATCTATCTATCTATCTATCTATCTATCTATCTATCTATCTATCTATCTATCTATCTATCTATCTATCTATCTATCTATCTATATGTCTCTATCTCTATCTATCTATCTAGTGACTCTCAGGGCGGCGTGGCCCCCTTTTATACCCTTCCTGGACGATGAAGATGTTCCTGCACATGAAGATGTTCCTACACAGCAGCCATTGAGGATGTTCCTACACAGCAGCCAATGAAAATGTTCCTACACAGCAGCCAGATTGTGACATCACAGAGCATCCCTGTGATGTCACAATCTGGCTGCTGTGTAAGAACATTTTCATTGGCTGCTGTGTAGGAACATCCTCAATGGCTGCTATGTAGGAACATCTTCATTGGCTGCTGTGTAGGAACAGTCTCATTGGCTGCTGTGTCTATCTATCTATCTATCTATCTATCTATCTATCTATCTATCTATCTATCTATCTATCTATCTATCTATCTATCTATCTATCTATCTATCTATCTATCTATCTATCTATATGTCTCTATCTCTATCTATCTATCTATCTAGTGACTCTCAGGGCGGCGCGGCCCCCTTTTATACCCTTCCTGGACGATGAAGATGTTCCTGCACATGAAGATGTTCCTACACAGCAGCCATTGAGGATGTTCCTACACAGCAGCCAATGAAAATGTTCCTACACAGCAGCCAGATTGTGACATCACAGAGCATCCCTGTGATGTCACAATCTGGCTGCTGTGTAAGAACATTTTCATTGGCTGCTGTGTAGGAACATCCTCAATGGCTGCTGTGTAGGAACATCTTCATTGGCTGCTGTGTAGGAACAGTCTCATTGGCTGCTGTGTCTATCAATCTATCTATCTATCTATCTATCTATCTATCTATCTATCTATCTATCTATCTATCTATCTATCTATCTATCTATCTATCTATCTATCTATCTATCTATCTATATGTCTCTATCTCTATCTATCTATCTAGTGACTCTCAGGGCGGCGCGGCCCCCTTTTATACCCTTCCTGGACGATGAAGATGTTCCTGCATATGAAGATGTTCCTACACAGCAGCCATTGAGGATGTTCCTACACAGCAGCCAATGAAAATGTTCCTACACAGCAGCCAGATTGTGACATCACAGAGCATCCCTGTGATGTCACAATCTGGCTGCTGTGTAAGAACATTTTCATTGGCTGCTGTGTAGGAACATCCTCAATGGCTGATATGTAGGAACATCTTCATTGGCTGCTGTGTAGGAACAGTCTCATTGGCTGCTGTGTCTATCTATCTATCTATCTATCTATCTATCTATCTATCTATCTATCTATCTATCTATCTATCTATCTATCTATCTATCTATCTATCTATCTATCTATATGTCTCTATCTCTATCTATCTATCTAGTGACTCTCAGGGCGGCGCGGCCCCCTTTTATACCCTTCCTGGACGATGAAGATGTTCCTGCACATGAAGATGTTCCTACACAGCAGCCATTGAGGATGTTCCTACACAGCAGCCAATGAAAATGTTCCTACACAGCAGCCAGATTGTGACATCACAGAGCATCCCTGTGATGTCACAATCTGGCTGCTGTGTAAGAACATTTTCATTGGCTGCTGTGTAGGAACATCCTCAATGGCTGCTGTGTAGGAACATCTGCATTGGCTGCTGTGTAGGAACAGTCTCATTGGCTGCTGTGTCTATCTATCTATCTATCTATCTATCTATCTATCTATCTATCTATCTATCTATCTATCTATCTATCTATCTATCTATCTATCTATATGTCTCTATCTCTATCTATCTATCTAGTGACTCTCAGGGCGGCGCGGCCCCCTTTTATACCCTTCCTGGACGATGAAGATGTTCCTGCACATGAAGATGTTCCTACACAGCAGCCATTGAGGATGTTCCTACACAGCAGCCAATGAAAATGTTCCTACACAGCAGCCAGATTGTGACATCACAGAGCATCCCTGTGATGTCACAATCTGGCTGCTGTGTAAGAACATTTTCATTGGCTGCTGTGTAGGAACATCCTCAATGGCTGATATGTAGGAACATCTTCATTGGCTGCTGTGTAGGAACAGTCTCATTGGCTGCTGTGTCTATCTATCTATCTATCTATCTATCTATCTATCTATCTATCTATCCATCTATCTATCTATCTATCCATCTATCTATCTATCTATCTATCTATCTATCTATCTATCTATCTATCTATCTATCTATCTATCTATATGTCTCTATCTCTATCTATCTATCTAGTGACTCTCAGGGCGGCGCGGCCCCCTTTTATACCCTTCCTGGACGATGAAGATGTTCCTGCATATGAAGATGTTCCTACACAGCAGCCATTGAGGATGTTCCTACACAGCAGCCAATGAAAATGTTCCTACACAGCAGCCAGATTGTGACATCACAGAGCATCCCTGTGATGTCACAATCTGGCTGCTGTGTAAGAACATTTTCATTGGCTGCTGTGTAGGAACATCCTCAATGGCTGATATGTAGGAACATCTTCATTGGCTGCTGTGTAGGAACAGTCTCATTGGCTGCTGTGTCTATCTATCTATCTATCTATCTATCTATCTATCTATCTATCTATCTATCTATCTATCTATCTATCTATCTATCTATCTATCTATCTATCTATCTATATGTCTCTATCTCTATCTATCTATCTAGTGACTCTCAGGGCGGCGCGGCCCCCTTTTATACCCTTCCTGGACGATGAAGATGTTCCTGCACATGAAGATGTTCCTACACAGCAGCCATTGAGGATGTTCCTACACAGCAGCCAATGAAAATGTTCCTACACAGCAGCCAGATTGTGACATCACAGAGCATCCCTGTGATGTCACAATCTGGCTGCTGTGTAAGAACATTTTCATTGGCTGCTGTGTAGGAACATCCTCAATGGCTGCTGTGTAGGAACATCTTCATTGGCTGCTGTGTAGGAACAGTCTCATTGGCTGCTGTGTCTATCAATCTATCTATCTATCTATCTATCTATCTATCTATCTATCTATCTATCTATCTATCTATCTATCTATCTATCTATCTATCTATCTATCTATCTATATGTCTCTATCTCTATCTATCTATCTAGTGACTCTCAGGGCGGCGCGGCCCCCTTTTATACCCTTCCTGGACGATAAAGATGTTCCTGCATATGAAGATGTTCCTACACAGCAGCCATTGAGGATGTTCCTACACAGCAGCCAATGAAAATGTTCCTACACAGCAGCCAGATTGTGACATCACAGAGCATCCCTGTGATGTCACAATCTGGCTGCTGTGTAAGAACATTTTCATTGGCTGCTGTGTAGGAACATCCTCAATGGCTGATATGTAGGAACATCTTCATTGGCTGCTGTGTAGGAACAGTCTCATTGGCTGCTGTGTCTATCTATCTATCTATCTATCTATCTATCTATCTATCTATCTATCTATCTATCTATCTATCTATCTATCTATCTATCTATCTATCTATCTATATGTCTCTATCTCTATCTTTCTATCTAGTGACTCTCAGGGCGGCGCGGCCCCCTTTTATACCCTTCCTGGACGATGAAGATGTTCCTGCACATGAAGATGTTCCTACACAGCAGCCAGATTGTGACATCACAGAGCTTCCCTGTGATGTCACAATCTGGCTGCTGTGTAAGAACATTTTCATTGGCTGCTGTGTAGGAACATCCTCAATGGCTGCTGTGTTGGAACATCTTCATTGGCTGCTGTGTAGGAACAGTCTCATTGGCTGCTGTGTCTATCTATCTATCTATCTATCTATCTATCTATCTATCTATCTATCTATCTATCTATCTATCTATCTATCTATCTATCTATCTATCTATCTATCTATCTATATGTCTCTATCTCTATCTATCTATCTAGTGACTCTCAGGGCGGCGCGGCCCCCTTTTATACCCTTCCTGGACGATGAAGATGTTCCTGCACATGAAGATGTTCCTACACAGCAGCCATTGAGGATGTTCCTACACAGCAGCCAATGAAAATGTTCCTACACAGCAGCCAGATTGTGACATCACAGAGCATCCCTGTGATGTCACAATCTGGCTGCTGTGTAAGAACATTTTCATTGGCTGCTGTGTAGGAATATCCTCAATGGCTGCTGTGTAGGAACATCTTCATTGGCTGCTGTGTAGGAACAGTCTCATTGGCTGCTGTGTCTATCTATCTATCTATCTATCTATCTATCTATCCATCTATCTATCTATCTATCTATCTATCTATCTATCTATCTATCTATCTATCTATCTATCTATCTATCTATCTATCTATATGTCTCTATCTCTATCTATCTATCTAGTGACTCTCAGGGCGGCGCGGCCCCCTTTTATACCCTTCCTGGACGATGAAGATGTTCCTGCACATGAAGATGTTCCTACACAGCAGCCATTGAGGATGTTCCTACACAGCGGCCAATGAAAATGTTCCTACACAGCAGCCAGATTGTGACATCACAGAGCATCCCTGTGATGTCACAATCTGGCTGCTGTGTAGGAACATTTTCATTGGCTGCTGTGTAGGAACATCCTCAATGGCTGCTGTGTAGGAATATCTTCATTGGCTGCTGTGTAGGAACAGTCTCATTGGCTGCTGTGTCTATCTATCTATCTATCTATCTATCTATCTATCTATCTATCTATCTATCTATCTATCTATCTATCTATCTATCTATCTATCTATCTATCTATCTATATATCTCTATCTCTATCTATCTATCTAGTGACTCTCAGGGCGGCGCGGCCCCCTTTTATACCCTTCCTGGACGATGAAGATGTTCCTGCACATGAAGATGTTCCTACACAGCAGCTAGATTGTGACATCACAGAGCATCCCTGTGATGTCACAATCTGGCTGCTGTGTAAGAACATTTTCATTGGCTGCTGTGTAGGAACATCCTCAATGGCTGCTGTGTTGGAACATCTTCATTGGCTGCTGTGTAGGAACAGTCTCATTGGCTGCTGTGTCTATCTATCTATCTATCTATCTATCTATCTATCTATCTATCTATCTATCTATCTATCTATCTATCTATCTATCTATCTATCTATCTATCTATATGTCTCTATCTCTATCTATCTATCTATCTAGTGACTCTCAGGGCGGCGCGGCCCCCTTTTATACCCTTCCTGGACGATGAAGATGTTCCTGCACATGAAGATGTTCCTACACAGCAGCCATTGAGGATGTTCCTACACAGCAGCCAATGAAAATGTTCCTACACAGCAGCCAGATTGTGACATCACAGAGCATCCCTGTGATGTCACAATCTGGCTGCTGTGTAAGAACATTTTCATTGGCTGCTGTGTAGGAACATCCTCAATGGCTGCTATGTAGGAACATCTTCATTGGCTGCTGTGTAGGAACAGTCTCATTGGCTGCTGTGTCTATCTATCCATTTATCTATCTATCTATCTATCTATCTATCTATCTATCTATCTATCTATCTATCTATCTATCTATCTATCTATCTATCTATCTATCTATCTATCTATCTATCTATCTATCTATCTATATGTCTCTATCTCTATCTATCTATCTAGTGACTCTCAGGGCGGCGCGGCCCCCTTTTATACCCTTCCTGGACGATGAAGATGTTCCTGCACATGAAGATGTTCCTACACAGCAGCCATTGAGGATGTTCCTACACAGCAGCCAATAAAAATGTTCCTACACAGCAGCCAGATTGTGACATCACAGAGCATCCCTGTGATGTCACAATCTGGCTGCTGTGTAGGAACATTTTCATTGGCTGCTGTGTAGGAACATCCTCAATGGCTGCTGTGTAGGAATATCTTCATTGGCTGCTGTGTAGGAACAGTCTCATTGGCTGCTGTGTCTATCTATCTATCTATCTATCTATCTATCTATCTATCTATCTATCTATCTATCTATCCATCTATCTATCTATCTATCTATCTATCTATCTATCTATCTATCTATCTATCTATCTATCTATCTATCTATCTATATGTCTCTATCTCTATCTATCTATCTAGTGACTCTCAGGGCGGCGCGGCCCCCTTTTATACCCTTCCTGGACGATGAAGATGTTCCTGCACATGAAGATGTTCCTACACAGCAGCCATTGAGGATGTTCCTACACAGCGGCCAATGAAAATGTTCCTACACAGCAGCCAGATTGTGACATCACAGAGCATCCCTGTGATGTCACAATCTGGCTGCTGTGTAGGAACATTTTCATTGGCTGCTGTGTAGGAACATCCTCAATGGCTGCTGTGTAGGAATATCTTCATTGGCTGCTGTGTAGGAACAGTCTCATTGGCTGCTGTGTCTATCTATCTATCTATCTATCTATCTATCTATCTATCTATCTATCTATCTATCTATCTATCTATCTATCTATCTATATATCTCTATCTCTATCTATCTATCTAGTGACTCTCAGGGCGGCGCGGCCCCCTTTTATACCCTTCCTGGACGATGAAGATGTTCCTGCACATGAAGATGTTCCTACACAGCAGCCAGATTGTGACATCACAGAGCATCCCTGTGATGTCACAATCTGGCTGCTGTGTAAGAACATTTTCATTGGCTGCTGTGTAGGAACATCCTCAATGGCTGCTGTGTTGGAACATCTTCATTGGCTGCTGTGTAGGAACAGTCTCATTGGCTGCTGTGTCTATCTATCTATCTATCTATCTATCTATCTATCTATCTATCTATCTATCTATCTATCTATCTATCTATCTATCTATCTATCTATCTATCTATCTATCTATCTATCTATCTATCTATCTATCTATATGTCTCTATCTCTATCTATCTATCTAGTGACTCTCAGGGCGGCGCGGCCCCCTTTTATACCTTTCCTGGACGATGAAGATGTTCCTGCACATGAAGATGTTCCTACACAGCAGCCATTGAGGATGTTCCTACACAGCAGCCAATGAAAATGTTCCTACACAGCAGCCAGATTGTGACATCACAGAGCATCCCTGTGATGTCACAATCTGGCTGCTGTGTAAGAACATTTTCATTGGCTGCTGTGTAGGAACATCCTCAATGGCTGCTATGTAGGAACATCTTCATTGGCTGCTGTGTAGGAACAGTCTCATTGGCTGCTGTGTCTATCTATCCATTTATCTATCTATCTATCTATCTATCTATCTATCTATCTATCTATCTATCTATCTATCTATCTATCTATCTATCTATCTATCTATATGTCTCTATCTCTATCTATCTATCTAGTGACTCTCAGGGCGGCGCGGCCCCCTTTTATACCCTTCCTGGACGATGAAGATGTTCCTGCACATGAAGATGTTCCTACACAGCAGCCATTGAGGATGTTCCTACACAGCAGCCAATGAAAATGTTCCTACACAGCAGCCAGATTGTGACATCACAGAGCATCCCTGTGATGTCACAATCTGGCTGCTGTGTAGGAACATTTTCATTGGCTGCTGTGTAGGAACATCCTCAATGGCTGCTGTGTAGGAATATCTTCATTGGCTGCTGTGTAGGAACAGTCTCATTGGCTGCTGTGTCTATCTATCTATCTATCTATCTATCTATATGTCTCTATCTCTATCTATCTATCTAGTGACTCTCAGGGCGGCGCGGCCCCCTTTTATACCCTTCCTGGACGATGAAGATGTTCCTGCACATGAAGATGTTCCTACACAGCAGCCATTGAGGATGTTCCTACACAGCAGCCAATGAAAATGTTCCTACACAGCAGCCAGATTGTGACATCACAGAGCATCCCTGTGATGTCACAATCTGGCTGCTGTGTAAGAACATTTTCATTGGCTGCTGTGTAGGAATATCCTCAATGGCTGCTGTGTAGGAACATCTTCATTGGCTGCTGTGTAGGAACAGTCTCATTGGCTGCTGTATCTATCTATCTATCTATCTATCTATCTATCTATCCATCTATCTATCTATCTATCTATCTATCTATCTATCTATCTATCTATCTATCTATCTATCTATCTATCTATCTATCTATCTATATGTCTCTATCTCTATCTATCTATCTAGTGACTCTCAGGGCGGCGCGGCCCCCTTTTATACCCTTCCTGGACGATGAAGATGTTCCTGCACATGAAGATGTTCCTACACAGCAGCCATTGAGGATGTTCCTACACAGCGGCCAATGAAAATGTTCCTACACAGCAGCCAGATTGTGACATCACAGAGCATCCCTGTGATGTCACAATCTGGCTGCTGTGTAGGAACATTTTCATTGGCTGCTGTGTAGGAACATCCTCAATGGCTGCTGTGTAGGAATATCTTCATTGGCTGCTGTGTAGGAACAGTCTCATTGGCTGCTGTGTCTATCTATCTATCTATCTATCTATCTATCTATCTATCTATCTATCTATCTATCTATCTATCTATCTATCTATCTATCTATATATCTCTATCTCTATCTATCTATCTAGTGACTCTCAGGGCGGCGCGGCCCCCTTTTATACCCTTCCTGGACGATGAAGATGTTCCTGCACATGAAGATGTTCCTACACAGCAGCCAGATTGTGACATCACAGAGCATCCCTGTGATGTCACAATCTGGCTGCTGTGTAAGAACATTTTCATTGGCTGCTGTGTAGGAATATCCTCAATGGCTGCTGTGTAGGAACATCTTCATTGGCTGCTGTGTAGGAACAGTCTCATTGGCTGCTGTGTCTATCTATCTATCTATCTATCTATCTATCTATCTATCTATCTATCTATCTATCTATCTATCTATCTATCTATCTATCTATCTATCTATCTATCTATCCATCTATCTATCTATCTATCTATCTATCTATCTATCTATCTATCTATCTATCTATCTATCTATCTATCTATCTATATGTCTCTATCTCTATCTATCTATCTAGTGACTCTCAGGGCGGCGCGGCCCCCTTTTATACCCTTCCTGGACGATGAAGATGTTCCTGCACATGAAGATGTTCCTACACAGCAGCCATTGAGGATGTTCCTACACAGCGGCCAATGAAAATGTTCCTACACAGCAGCCAGATTGTGACATCACAGAGCATCCCTGTGATGTCACAATCTGGCTGCTGTGTAGGAACATTTTCATTGGCTGCTGTGTAGGAACATCCTCAATGGCTGCTGTGTAGGAATATCTTCATTGGCTGCTGTGTAGGAACAGTCTCATTGGCTGCTGTGTCTATCTATCTATCTATCTATCTATCTATCTATCTATCTATCTATCTATCTATCTATCTATCTATCTATCTATCTATCTATCTATCTATCTATCTATATATCTCTATCTCTATCTATCTATCTAGTGACTCTCAGGGCGGCGCGGCCCCCTTTTATACCCTTCCTGGACGATGAAGATGTTCCTGCACATGAAGATGTTCCTACACAGCAGCCAGATTGTGACATCACAGAGCATCCCTGTGATGTCACAATCTGGCTGCTGTGTAAGAACATTTTCATTGGCTGCTGTGTAGGAACATCCTCAATGGCTGCTGTGTTGGAACATCTTCATTGGCTGCTGTGTAGGAACAGTCTCATTGGCTGCTGTGTCTATCTATCTATCTATCTATCTATCTATCTATCTATCTATCTATCTATCTATCTATCTATCTATCTATCTATCTATCTATCTATCTATCTATCTATCTATCTATCTATCTATCTATATGTCTCTATCTCTATCTATCTATCTAGTGACTCTCAGGGCGGCGCGGCCCCCTTTTATACCCTTCCTGGACGATGAAGATGTTCCTGCACATGAAGATGTTCCTACACAGCAGCCATTGAGGATGTTCCTACACAGCAGCCAATGAAAATGTTCCTACACAGCAGCCAGATTGTGACATCACAGAGCATCCCTGTGATGTCACAATCTGGCTGCTGTGTAAGAACATTTTCATTGGCTGCTGTGTAGGAACATCCTCAATGGCTGCTATGTAGGAACATCTTCATTGGCTGCTGTGTAGGAACAGTCTCATTGGCTGCTGTGTCTATCTATCCATTTATCTATCTATCTATCTATCTATCTATCTATCTATCTATCTATCTATCTATCTATCTATCTATCTATCTATCTATCTATCTATCTATCTATCTATCTATCTATCTATCTATCTATCTATCTATATGTCTCTATCTCTATCTATCTATCTAGTGACTCTCAGGGCGGCGCGGCCCCCTTTTATACCCTTCCTGGACGATGAAGATGTTCCTGCACATGAAGATGTTCCTACACAGCAGCCATTGAGGATGTTCCTACACAGCAGCCAATGAAAATGTTCCTACACAGCAGCCAGATTGTGACATCACAGAGCATCCCTGTGATGTCACAATCTGGCTGCTGTGTAGGAACATTTTCATTGGCTGCTGTGTAGGAACATCCTCAATGGCTGCTGTGTAGGAATATCTTCATTGGCTGCTGTGTAGGAACAGTCTCATTGGCTGCTGTGTCTATCTATCTATCTATCTATCTATCTATCTATCTATCTATCTATCTATCTATCCATCTATCTATCTATCTATCTATCTATCTATCTATATGTCTCTATCTCTATCTATCTATCTAGTGACTCTCAGGGCGGCGCGGCCCCCTTTTATACCCTTCCTGGACGATGAAGATGTTCCTGCACATGAAGATGTTCCTACACAGCAGCCATTGAGGATGTTCCTACACAGCAGCCAATGAAAATGTTCCTACACAGCAGCCAGATTGTGACATCACAGAGCATCCCTGTGATGTCACAATCTGGCTGCTGTGTAAGAACATTTTCATTGGCTGCTGTGTAGGAACATCCTCAATGGCTGATATGTAGGAACATCTTCATTGGCTGCTGTGTAGGAACAGTCTCATTGGCTGCTGTGTCTATCTATCTATCTATCTATCTATCTATCTATCTATCTATCTATCTATCTATCTATCTATCTATCTATCTATCTATCTATCTATATGTCTATATGTCTCTATCTCTATCTATCTATCTAGTGACTCTCAGGGCGGCGCGGCCCCCTTTTATACCCTTCCTGGACGGTGAAGATGTTCCTGCACATGAAGATGTTCCTACACAGCAGCCAGATTGTGACATCACAGAGCTTCCCTGTGATGTCACAATCTGGCTGCTGTGTAAGAACATTTTCATTGGCTGCTGTGTAGGAACATCCTCAATGGCTGCTGTGTTGGAACATCTTCATTGGCTGCTGTGTAGGAACAGTCTCATTGGCTGCTGTGTCTATCTATCTATCTATCTATCTATCTATCGATCTATCTATCTATCTATCTATCTATCTATCTATCTATCTATCTATCTATCTATCTATCTATCTATCTATCTATCTATCTATCTATCTATCTATCTATCTATATGTCTCTATCTCTATCTATCTATCTAGTGACTCTCAGGGCGGCGCAGCCCCCTTTTATACCCTTCCTGGACGATGAAGATGTTCCTGCACATGAAGATGTTCCTACACAGCAGCCATTGAGGATGTTCCTACACAGCAGCCAATGAAAATGTTCCTACACAGCAGCCAGATTGTGACATCACAGGGATGCTCTGTGATGTCACAATCTGGCTGCTGTGTAGGAACATTTTCATTGGCTGCTGTGTAGGAACATCCTCAATGGCTGCTGTGTAGGAATATCTTCATTGGCTGCTGTGTAGGAACAGTCTCATTGGCTGCTGTGTCTATCTATCTATCTATCTATCTATCTATCTATCTATCTATCTATCTATCTATCTATCTATCTATCTATCTATCTATCTATCTATCTATCTATCTATCTATCTATCTATCTATATGTCTCTATCTCTATCTATCTATCTAGTGACTCTCAGGGCGGCGCGGCCCCCTTTTATACCCTTCCTGGACGATGAAGATGTTCCTGCACATGAAGATGTTCCTACACAGCAGCCATTGAGGATGTTCCTACACAGCAGCCAATGAAAATGTTCCTACACAGCAGCCAGATTGTGACATCACAGGGATGCTCTGTGATGTCACAATCTGGCTGCTGTGTAGGAACATTTTCATTGGCTGCTGTGTAGGAACATCCTCAATGGCTGCTGTGTAGGAACATCTTCATTGGCTGCTGTGTAGGAACAGTCTCATTGGCTGCTGTGTCTATCTATCTATCTATCTATCTATCTATCTATCTATCTATCTATCTATCTATCTATCTATCTATCTATCTATCTATCTATCTATCTATCTATCTATCTATCTATCTATCTATCTATATGTCTCTATCTCTATCTATCTATCTAGTGACTCTCAGGGCGGCGCGGCCCCCTTTTATACCCTTCCTGGACGATGAAGATGTTCCTGCACATGAATATGTTCCTACACAGCAGCCATTGAGGATGTTCCTACACAGCAGCCAATGAAAATGTTCCTACACAGCAGCCAGATTGTGACATCACAGAGCATCCCTCTGATGTCACAATCTGGCTGCTGTGTAAGAACATTTTCATTGGCTGCTGTGTAGGAACATCCTCAATGGCTGATATGTAGGAACATCTTCATTGGCTGCTGTGTAGGAACAGTCTCATTGGCTGCTGTGTCTATCTATCTATCTATCTATCTATCTATCTATCTATCTATCTATCTATCTATCCATCTATCTATCTATCTATCTATCCATCTATCTATCTATCTATCTATCTATCTATCTATCTATCTATCTATCTATCTATCTATCTATCTATCTATCTATCTATCTATCTATCTATCTATCTATATGTCTCTATCTCTATCTATCTATCTAGTGACTCTCAGGGCGGCGCGGCCCCCTTTTATACCCTTCCTGGACGATGAAGATGTTCCTGCATATGAAGATGTTCCTACACAGCAGCCATTGAGGATGTTCCTACACAGCAGCCAATGAAAATGTTCCTACACAGCAGCCAGATTGTGACATCACAGAGCATCCCTGTGATGTCACAATCTGGCTGCTGTGTAAGAACATTTTCATTGGCTGCTGTGTAGGAACATCCTCAATGGCTGATATGTAGGAACATCTTCATTGGCTGCTGTGTAGGAACAGTCTCATTGGCTGCTGTGTCTATCTATCTATCTATCTATCTATCTATCTATCTATCTATCTATCTATCTATCTATCTATCTATCTATCTATCTATCTATCTATCTATCTATCTATATGTCTCTATCTCTATCTATCTATCTAGTTACTCTCAGGGCGGCGCGGCCCCCTTTTATACCCTTCCTGGACGATGAAGATGTTCCTGCATATGAAGATGTTCCTACACAGCAGCCATTGAGGATGTTCCTACACAGCAGCCAATGAAAATGTTCCTACACAGCAGCCAGATTGTGACATCACAGGGATGCTCTGTGATGTCACAATCTGGCTGCTGTGTAGGAACATTTTCATTGGCTGCTGTGTAGGAACATCCTCAATGGCTGCTGTGTAGGAACATCTTCATTGGCTGCTGTGTAGGAACAGTCTCATTGGCTGCTGTGTCTATCTATCTATCTATCTATCTATCTATCTATCTATCTATCT
This sequence comes from Borostomias antarcticus, assembly GCF_949987555.1. Taxonomy (NCBI): domain Eukaryota; kingdom Metazoa; phylum Chordata; class Actinopteri; order Stomiiformes; family Stomiidae; genus Borostomias; species Borostomias antarcticus. The sequence goes on from NW_028176149.1 coordinate 1,775,251, forward strand.
ATCTATCTATCTATCTATCTATCTATCTATCTATCTATCTATCTATCTATCTATCTATCTATCTATATGTCTCTATCTCTATCTATCTATCTAGTGACTCTCAGGGCGGCGCGGCCCCCTTTTATACCCTTCCTGGACGATGAAGATGTTCCTGCACATGAATATGTTCCTACACAGCAGCCATTGAGGATGTTCCTACACAGCAGCCAATGAAAATGTTCCTACACAGCAGCCAGATTGTGACATCACAGAGCATCCCTCTGATGTCACAATCTGGCTGCTGTGTAAGAACATTTTCATTGGCTGCTGTGTAGGAACATCCTCAATGGCTGATATGTAGGAACATCTTCATTGGCTGCTGTGTAGGAACAGTCTCATTGGCTGCTGTGTCTATCTATCTATCTATCTATCTATCTATCTATCTATCTATCCATCTATCTATCTATCTATCCATCTATCTATCTATCTATCTATCTATCTATCTATCTATCTATCTATCTATCTATCTATCTATCTATCTATCTATCTATATGTCTCTATCTCTATCTATCTATCTAGTGACTCTCAGGGCGGCGCGGCCCCCTTTTATACCCTTCCTGGACGATGAAGATGTTCCTGCTTATGAAGATGTTCCTACACAGCAGCCATTGAGGATGTTCCTACACAGCAGCCAATGAAAATGTTCCTACACAGCAGCCAGATTGTGACATCACAGAGCATCCCTGTGATGTCACAATCTGGCTGCTGTGTAAGAACATTTTCATTGGCTGCTGTGTAGGAACATCCTCAATGGCTGATATGTAGGAACATCTTCATTGGCTGCTGTGTAGGAACAGTCTCATTGGCTGCTGTGTCTATCTATCTATCTATCTATCTATCTATCTATCTATCTATCTATCTATCTATCTATCTATCTATCTATCTATCTATCTATCTATCTATCTATATGTCTCTATCTCTATCTATCTATCTAGTTACTCTCAGGGCGGCGCGGCCCCCTTTTATACCCTTCCTGGACGATGAAGATGTTCCTGCATATGAAGATGTTCCTACACAGCAGCCATTGAGGATGTTCCTACACAGCAGCCAATGAAAATGTTCCTACACAGCAGCCAGATTGTGACATCACAGAACATCCCTGTGATGTCACAATCTGGCTGCTGTGTAAGAACATTTTCATTGGCTGCTGTGTAGGAACATCCTCAATGGCTGATATGTAGGAACATCTTCATTGGCTGCTGTGTAGGAACAGTCTCATTGGCTGCTGTGTCTATCTATCTATCTATCTATCTATCTATCTATCTATCTATCTATCTATCTATCTATCTATCTATCTATCTATCTATCTATCTATCTATCTATCTATCTATCTATCTATCTATCTATATGTCTCTATCTCTATCTATCTATCTATCTAGTGACTCTCAGGGCGGCGCGGCCCCCTTTTATACCCTTCCTGGACGATGAAGATGTTCCTGCACATGAAGATGTTCCTACACAGCAGCCAGATTGTGACATCACAGAGCTTCCCTGTGATGTCACAATCTGGCTGCTGTGTAAGAACATTTTCATTGGCTGCTGTGTAGGAACATCCTCAATGGCTGCTGTGTTGGAACATCTTCATTGGCTGCTGTGTAGGAACAGTCTCATTGGCTGCTGTGTCTATCTATCTATCTATCTATCTATCTATCTATCTATCTATCTATCTATCTATCTATCTATCTATCTATCTATCTATCTATCTATCTATCTATCTATCTATCTATCTATCTATCTATCTATATGTCTCTATCTCTATCTATCTATCTAGTGACTCTCAGGGCGGCGCGGCCCCCTTTTATACCCTTCCTGGACGATGAAGATGTTCCTGCACATGAAGATGTTCCTACACAGCAGCCATTGAGGATGTTCCTACACAGCAGCCAATGAAAATGTTCCTACACAGCAGCCAGATTGTGACATCACAGGGATGCTCTGTGATGTCACAATCTGGCTGCTGTGTAGGAACATTTTCATTGGCTGCTGTGTAGGAACATCCTCAATGGCTGCTGTGTAGGAACATCTTCATTGGCTGCTGTGTAGGAACAGTCTCATTGGCTGCTGTGTCTATCTATCTATCTATCTATCTATCTATCTATCTATCTATCTATCTATCTATCTATCTATCTATCTATCTATCTATCTATCTATCTATCTATCTATCTATATGTCTCTATCTCTATCTATCTATCTAGTGACTCTCAGGGCGGCGCGGCCCCCTTTTATACCCTTCCTGGACGATGAAGATGTTCCTGCACATGAATATGTTCCTACACAGCAGCCATTGAGGATGTTCCTACACAGCAGCCAATGAAAATGTTCCTACACAGCAGCCAGATTGTGACATCACAGAGCATCCCTCTGATGTCACAATCTGGCTGCTGTGTAAGAACATTTTCATTGGCTGCTGTGTAGGAACATCCTCAATGGCTGATATGTAGGAACATCTTCATTGGCTGCTGTGTAGGAACAGTCTCATTGGCTGCTGTGTCTATCTATCTATCTATCTATCTATCTATCTATCTATCTATCTATCTATCTATCCATCTATCTATCTATCTATCTATCCATCTATCTATCTATCTATCTATCTATCTATCTATCTATCTATCTATCTATCTATCTATATGTCTCTATCTCTATCTATCTATCTAGTGACTCTCAGGGCGGCGCGGCCCCCTTTTATACCCTTCCTGGACGATGAAGATGTTCCTGCATATGAAGATGTTCCTACACAGCAGCCATTGAGGATGTTCCTACACAGCAGCCAATGAAAATGTTCCTACACAGCAGCCAGATTGTGACATCACAGAGCATCCCTGTGATGTCACAATCTGGCTGCTGTGTAAGAACATTTTCATTGGCTGCTGTGTAGGAACATCCTCAATGGCTGATATGTAGGAACATCTTCATTGGCTGCTGTGTAGGAACAGTCTCATTGGCTGCTGTATCTATCTATCTATCTATCTATCTATCTATCTATATATCTATCTATCTATCTATCTATCTATCTATCTATCTATCTATCTATCTATCTATCTATCTATCTATCTATCTATCTATCTATCTATCTATCTATCTATCTATCTATCTATCTATCTATCTATATGTCTCTATCTCTATCTATCTATCTAGTTACTCTCAGGGCGGCGCGGCCCCCTTTTATACCCTTCCTGGACGATGAAGATGTTCCTGCATATGAAGATGTTCCTACACAGCAGCCATTGAGGATGTTCCTACACAGCAGCCAATGAAAATGTTCCTACACAGCAGCCAGATTGTGACATCACAGGGATGCTCTGTGATGTCACAATCTGGCTGCTGTGTAGGAACATTTTCATTGGCTGCTGTGTAGGAACATCCTCAATGGCTGCTGTGTAGGAACATCTTCATTGGCTGCTGTGTAGGAACAGTCTCATTGGCTGCTGTGTCTATCTATCTATCTATCTATCTATCTATCTATCTATCTATCTATCTATCTATCTATCTATCTATCTATCTATCTATCTATCTATCTATCTATCTATCTATCTATCTATCTATCTATCTATCTATCTATATGTCTCTATCTCTATCTATCTATCTAGTGACTCTCAGGGCGGCGCGGCCCCCTTTTATACCCTTCCTGGACGATGAAGATGTTCCTGCACATGAATATGTTCCTACACAGCAGCCATTGAGGATGTTCCTACACAGCAGCCAATGAAAATGTTCCTACACAGCAGCCAGATTGTGACATCACAGAGCATCCCTCTGATGTCACAATCTGGCTGCTGTGTAAGAACATTTTCATTGGCTGCTGTGTAGGAACATCCTCAATGGCTGATATGTAGGAACATCTTCATTGGCTGCTGTGTAGGAACAGTCTCATTGGCTGCTGTGTCTATCTATCTATCTATCTATCTATCTATCTATCTATCCATCTATCTATCTATCTATCCATCTATCTATCTATCTATCTATCTATCTATCTATCTATCTATCTATCTATCTATCTATCTATCTATCTATCTATCTATCTATCTATCTATCTATCTATCTATCTATCTATCTATATGTCTCTATCTCTATCTATCTATCTAGTGACTCTCAGGGCGGCGCGGCCCCCTTTTATACCCTTCCTGGACGATGAAGATGTTCCTGCTTATGAAGATGTTCCTACACAGCAGCCATTGAGGATGTTCCTACACAGCAGCCAATGAAAATGTTCCTACACAGCAGCCAGATTGTGACATCACAGAGCATCCCTGTGATGTCACAATCTGGCTGCTGTGTAAGAACATTTTCATTGGCTGCTGTGTAGGAACATCCTCAATGGCTGATATGTAGGAACATCTTCATTGGCTGCTGTGTAGGAACAGTCTCATTGGCTGCTGTGTCTATCTATCTATCTATCTATCTATCTATCTATCTATCTATCTATCTATCTATCTATCTATCTATCTATATGTCTCTATCTCTATCTATCTATCTAGTTACTCTCAGGGCGGCGCGGCCCCCTTTTATACCCTTCCTGGACGATGAAGATGTTCCTGCATATGAAGATGTTCCTACACAGCAGCCATTGAGGATGTTCCTACACAGCAGCCAATGAAAATGTTCCTACACAGCAGCCAGATTGTGACATCACAGAACATCCCTGTGATGTCACAATCTGGCTGCTGTGTAAGAACATTTTCATTGGCTGCTGTGTAGGAACATCCTCAATGGCTGATATGTAGGAACATCTTCATTGGCTGCTGTGTAGGAACAGTCTCATTGGCTGCTGTGTCTATCTATCTATCTATCTATCTATCTATCTATCTATCTATCTATCTATCTATCTATCTATCTATCTATCTATCTATCTATCTATCTATCTATCTATCTATCTATCTATCTATCTATCTATCTATCTATATGTCTCTATCTCTATCTATCTATCTATCTAGTGACTCTCAGGGCGGCGCGGCCCCCTTTTATACCCTTCCTGGACGATGAAGATGTTCCTGCACATGAAGATGTTCCTACACAGCAGCCAGATTGTGACATCACAGAGCTTCCCTGTGATGTCACAATCTGGCTGCTGTGTAAGAACATTTTCATTGGCTGCTGTGTAGGAACATCCTCAATGGCTGCTGTGTTGGAACATCTTCATTGGCTGCTGTGTAGGAACAGTCTCATTGGCTGCTGTGTCTATCTATCTATCTATCTATCTATCTATCTATCTATCTATCTATCTATCTATCTATCTATCTATCTATCTATCTATCTATCTATCTATCTATCTATCTATCTATCTATATGTCTCTATCTCTATCTATCTATCTAGTGACTCTCAGGGCGGCGCGGCCCCCTTTTATACCCTTCCTGGACGATGAAGATGTTCCTGCACATGAAGATGTTCCTACACAGCAGCCATTGAGGATGTTCCTACACAGCAGCCAATGAAAATGTTCCTACACAGCAGCCAGATTGTGACATCACAGAGCATCCCTGTGATGTCACAATCTGGCTGCTGTGTAAGAACATTTTCATTGGCTGCTGTGTAGGAACATCCTCAATGGCTGCTATGTAGGAACATCTTCATTGGCTGCTGTGTAGGAACAGTCTCATTGGCTGCTGTGTCTATCTATCTATCTATCTATCTATCTATCTATCTATCTATCTATCTATCTATCTATCTATCTATCTATCTATCTATCTATCTATCTATATGTCTCTATCTCTATCTATCTATCTAGTGACTCTCAGGGCGGCGCGGCCCCCTTTTATACCCTTCCTGGACGATGAAGATGTTCCTGCACATGAAGATGTTCCTACACAGCAGCCATTGAGGATGTTCCTACACAGCAGCCAATGAAAATGTTCCTACACAGCAGCCAGATTGTGACATCACAGAGCATCCCTGTGATGTCACAATCTGGCTGCTGTGTAAGAACATTTTCATTGGCTGCTGTGTAGGAACATCCTCAATGGCTGATATGTAGGAACATCTTCATTGGCTGCTGTGTAGGAACAGTCTCATTGGCTGCTGTGTCTATCTATCTATCTATCTATCTATCTATCTATCTATCTATCTATCTATCTATCTATCTATCTATCTATCTATCTATCTATCTATCTATCTATCCATCTATCTATCTATCTATCTATCTATCTATCTATCTATCTATCTATCTATCTATCCATCTATCTATCTATCTATCTATCTATCTATCTATCTATCTATCTATCTATCTATCTATCTATATGTCTCTATCTCTATCTATCTATCTAGTGACTCTCAGGGCGGCGCGGCCCCCTTTTATACCCTTCCTGGACGATGAAGATGTTCCTGCACATGAAGATGTTCCTACACAGCAGCCATTGAGGATGTTCCTACACAGCAGCCAATGAAAATGTTCCTACACAGCAGCCAGATTGTGACATCACAGAGCATCCCTGTGATGTCACAATCTGGCTGCTGTGTAAGAACATTTTCATTGGCTGCTGTGTAGGAACATCCTCAATGGCTGCTGTGTAGGAACATCTTCATTGGCTGCTGTGTAGGAACAGTCTCATTGGCTGCTGTGTCTATCTATCTATCTATCTATCTATCTATCTATCTATCTATCTATCTATCTATCTATCTATCTATCTATCTATCTATCTATCTATCTATCTATATGTCTCTATCTCTATCTATCTATCTAGTGACTCTCAGGGCGGCGCGGCCCCCTTTTATACCCTTCCTGGACGATGAAGATGTTCCTGCACATGAAGATGTTCCTACACAGCAGCCATTGAGGATGTTCCTACACAGCAGCCAATGAAAATGTTCCTACACAGCAGCCAGATTGTGACATCACAGAGCATCCCTGTGATGTCACAATCTGGCTGCTGTGTAAGAACATTTTCATTGGCTGCTGTGTAGGAACATCCTCAATGGCTGATATGTAGGAACATCTTCATTGGCTGCTGTGTAGGAACAGTCTCATTGGCTGCTGTGTCAATCTATCTATCTATCTATCTATCTATCTATCTATCTATCTATCTATCTATCCATCTATCTATCTATCTATCTATCTATCCATCTATCTATCTATCTATCTATCTATCTATCTATCTATCTATCTATCTATCTATCTATCTATCTATCTATCTATCTATCTATCTATCTATCTATATGTCTCTATCTCTATCTATCTATCTAGTGACTCTCAGGGCGGCGCGGCCCCCTTTTATACCCTTCCTGGACGATGAAGATGTTCCTGCATATGAAGATGTTCCTACACAGCAGCCATTGAGGATGTTCCTACACAGCAGCCAATGAAAATGTTCCTACACAGCAGCCAGATTGTGACATCACAGAGCATCCCTGTGATGTCACAATCTGGCTGCTGTGTAAGAACATTTTCATTGGCTGCTGTGTAGGAACATCCTCAATGGCTGATATGTAGGAACATCTTCATTGGCTGCTGTGTAGGAACAGTCTCATTGGCTGCTGTGTCTATCTATCTATCTATCTATCTATCTATCTATCTATCTATCTATCTATCTATCTATCTATCTATCTATCTATCTATCTATCTATCTATCTATCTATCTATCTATATGTCTCTATCTCTATCTATCTATCTAGTTACTCTCAGGGCGGCGCGGCCCCCTTTTATACCCTTCCTGGACGATGAAGATGTTCCTGCATATGAAGATGTTCCTACACAGCAGCCATTGAGGATGTTCCTACACAGCAGCCAATGAAAATGTTCCTACACAGCAGCCAGATTGTGACATCACAGGGATGCTCTGTGATGTCACAATCTGGCTGCTGTGTAGGAACATTTTCATTGGCTGCTGTGTAGGAACATCCTCAATGGCTGCTGTGTAGGAACATCTTCATTGGCTGCTGTGTAGGAACAGTCTCATTGGCTGCTGTGTCTATCTATCTATCTATCTATCTATCTATCTATCTATCTATCTATCTATCTATCTATCTATCTATCTATCTATCTATCTATCTATCTATCTATCTATCTATATGTCTCTATCTCTATCTATCTATCTAGTGACTCTCAGGGCGGCGCGGCCCCCTTTTATACCCTTCCTGGACGATGAAGATGTTCCTGCACATGAATATGTTCCTACACAGCAGCCATTGAGGATGTTCCTACACAGCAGCCAATGAAAATGTTCCTACACAGCAGCCAGATTGTGACATCACAGAGCATCCCTCTGATGTCACAATCTGGCTGCTGTGTAAGAACATTTTCATTGGCTGCTGTGTAGGAACATCCTCAATGGCTGATATGTAGGAACATCTTCATTGGCTGCTGTGTAGGAACAGTCTCATTGGCTGCTGTGTCTATCTATCTATCTATCTATCTATCTATCTATCTATCTATCTATCCATCTATCTATCTATCTATCCATCTATCTATCTATCTATCTATCTATCTATCTATCTATCTATCTATCTATCTATCTATCTATCTATCTATCTATCTATCTATCTATCTATCTATCTATCTATATGTCTCTATCTCTATCTATCTATCTAGTGACTCTCAGGGCGGCGCGGCCCCCTTTTATACCCTTCCTGGACGATGAAGATGTTCCTGCTTATGAAGATGTTCCTACACAGCAGCCATTGAGGATGTTCCTACACAGCAGCCAATGAAAATGTTCCTACACAGCAGCCAGATTGTGACATCACAGAGCATCCCTGTGATGTCACAATCTGGCTGCTGTGTAAGAACATTTTCATTGGCTGCTGTGTAGGAACATCCTCAATGGCTGATATGTAGGAACATCTTCATTGGCTGCTGTGTAGGAACAGTCTCATTGGCTGCTGTGTCTATCTATCTATCTATCTATCTATCTATCTATCTATCTATCTATCTATCTATCTATCTATCTATCTATCTATCTATCTATCTATCTATCTATCTATATGTCTCTATCTCTATCTATCTATCTAGTTACTCTCAGGGCGGCGCGGCCCCCTTTTATACCCTTCCTGGACGATGAAGATGTTCCTGCATATGAAGATGTTCCTACACAGCAGCCATTGAGGATGTTCCTACACAGCAGCCAATGAAAATGTTCCTACACAGCAGCCAGATTGTGACATCACAGAACATCCCTGTGATGTCACAATCTGGCTGCTGTGTAAGAACATTTTCATTGGCTGCTGTGTAGGAACATCCTCAATGGCTGATATGTAGGAACATCTTCATTGGCTGCTGTGTAGGAACAGTCTCATTGGCTGCTGTGTCTATCTATCTATCTATCTATCTATCTATCTATCTATCTATCTATCTATCTATCTATCTATCTATCTATCTATCTATCTATCTATCTATCTATCTATCTATCTATCTATCTATCTATCTATCTATCTATATGTCTCTATCTCTATCTATCTATCTATCTAGTGACTCTCAGGGCGGCGCGGCCCCCTTTTATACCCTTCCTGGACGATGAAGATGTTCCTGCACATGAAGATGTTCCTACACAGCAGCCAGATTGTGACATCACAGAGCTTCCCTGTGATGTCACAATCTGGCTGCTGTGTAAGAACATTTTCATTGGCTGCTGTGTAGGAACATCCTCAATGGCTGCTGTGTTGGAACATCTTCATTGGCTGCTGTGTAGGAACAGTCTCATTGGCTGCTGTGTCTATCTATCTATCTATCTATCTATCTATCTATCTATCTATCTATCTATCTATCTATCTATCTATCTATCTATCTATCTATCTATCTATCTATCTATCTATCTATCTATCTATCTATCTATATGTCTCTATCTCTATCTATCTATCTAGTGACTCTCAGGGCGGCGCGGCCCCCTTTTATACCCTTCCTGGACGATGAAGATGTTCCTGCACATGAAGATGTTCCTACACAGCAGCCATTGAGGATGTTCCTACACAGCAGCCAATGAAAATGTTCCTACACAGCAGCCAGATTGTGACATCACAGAGCATCCCTGTGATGTCACAATCTGGCTGCTGTGTAAGAACATTTTCATTGGCTGCTGTGTAGGAACATCCTCAATGGCTGATATGTAGGAACATCTTCATTGGCTGCTGTGTAGGAACAGTCTCATTGGCTGCTGTGTCTATCTATCTATCTATCTATCTATCTATCTATCTATCTATCTATCTATCTATCTATCTATCTATCTATCTATCTATCTATCTATCCATCTATCTATCTATCTATCTATCTATCTATCTATCTATCTATCTATCTATCTATCTATCTATCTATCCATCTATCTATCTATCTATCTATCTATCTATCTATCTATCTATCTATCTATCTATCTATCTATCTATCTATCTATCTATCTATCTATCTATATGTCTCTATCTCTATCTATCTATCTAGTGACTCTCAGGGCGGCGCGGCCCCCTTTTATACCCTTCCTGGACGATGAAGATGTTCCTGCACATGAAGATGTTCCTACACAGCAGCCATTGAGGATGTTCCTACACAGCAGCCAATGAAAATGTTCCTACACAGCAGCCAGATTGTGACATCACAGAGCATCCCTGTGATGTCACAATCTGGCTGCTGTGTAAGAACATTTTCATTGGCTGCTGTGTAGGAACATCCTCAATGGCTGCTGTGTAGGAACATCTTCATTGGCTGCTGTGTAGGAACAGTCTCATTGGCTGCTGTGTCTATCTATCTATCTATCTATCTATCTATCAATCTATCTATCTATCTATCTATCTATCTATCTATCTATCTATCTATCTATCTATCTATCTATCTATCTATCTATCTATCTATCTATCTATCTATCTATCTATCTATCTATCTATCTATCTATATGTCTCTATCTCTATCTATCTATCTAGTGACTCTCAGGGCGGCGCGGCCCCCTTTTATACCCTTCCTGGACGATGAAGATGTTCCTGCACATGAAGATGTTCCTACACAGCAGCCATTGAGGATGTTCCTACACAGCAGCCAATGAAAATGTTCCTACACAGCAGCCAGATTGTGACATCACAGAGCATCCCTGTGATGTCACAATCTGGCTGCTGTGTAAGAACATTTTCATTGGCTGCTGTGTAGGAACATCCTCAATGGCTGATATGTAGGAACATCTTCATTGGCTGCTGTGTAGGAACAGTCTCATTGGCTGCTGTGTCAATCTATCTATCTATCTATCTATCTATCTATCTATCTATCTATCTATCTATCCATCTATCTATCTATCTATCTATCTATCCATCTATCTATCTATCTATCTATCTATCTATCTATCTATCTATCTATCTATCTATCTATCTATCTATCTATCTATCTATCTATATGTCTCTATCTCTATCTATCTATCTAGTGACTCTCAGGGCGGCGCGGCCCCCTTTTATACCCTTCCTGGACGATGAAGATGTTCCTGCATATGAAGATGTTCCTACACAGCAGCCATTGAGGATGTTCCTACACAGCAGCCAATGAAAATGTTCCTACACAGCAGCCAGATTGTGACATCACAGAGCATCCCTGTGATGTCACAATCTGGCTGCTGTGTAAGAACATTTTCATTGGCTGCTGTGTAGGAACATCCTCAATGGCTGATATGTAGGAACATCTTCATTGGCTGCTGTGTAGGAACAGTCTCATTGGCTGCTGTGTCTATCTATCTATCTATCTATCTATCTATCTATCTATCTATCTATCTATCTATCTATCTATCTATCTATCTATCTATCTATCTATCTATCTATCTATATGTCTCTATCTCTATCTATCTATCTAGTTACTCTCAGGGCGGCGCGGCCCCCTTTTATACCCTTCCTGGACGATGAAGATGTTCCTGCATATGAAGATGTTCCTACACAGCAGCCATTGAGGATGTTCCTACACAGCAGCCAATGAAAATGTTCCTACACAGCAGCCAGATTGTGACATCACAGAGCTTCCCTGTGATGTCACAATCTGGCTGCTGTGTAAGAACATTTTCATTGGCTGCTGTGTAGGAACATCCTCAATGGCTGCTGTGTTGGAACATCTTCATTGGCTGCTGTGTAGGAACAGTCTCATTGGCTGCTGTGTCTATCTATCTATCTATCTATCTATCTATCTATCTATCTATCTATCTATCTATCTATCTATCTATCTATCTATCTATCTATCTATCTATCTATCTATCTATCTATATGTCTCTATCTCTATCTATCTATCTAGTGACTCTCAGGGCGGCGCGGCCCCCTTTTATACCCTTCCTGGACGATGAAGATGTTCCTGCACATGAAGATGTTCCTACACAGCAGCCATTGAGGATGTTCCTACACAGCAGCCAATGAAAATGTTCCTACACAGCAGCCAGATTGTGACATCACAGAGCATCCCTGTGATGTCACAATCTGGCTGCTGTGTAAGAACATTTTCATTGGCTGCTGTGTAGGAACATCCTCAATGGCTGCTATGTAGGAACATCTTCATTGGCTGCTGTGTAGGAACAGTCTCATTGGCTGCTGTGTCTATCTATCTATCTATCTATCTATCTATCTATCTATCTATCTATCTATCTATCTATCTATCTATCTATCTATCTATCTATCTATCTATCTATCTATATGTCTCTATCTCTATCTATCTATCTAGTGACTCTCAGGGCGGCGCGGCCCCCTTTTATACCCTTCCTGGACGATGAAGATGTTCCTGCACATGAAGATGTTCCTACACAGCAGCCATTGAGGATGTTCCTACACAGCAGCCAATGAAAATGTTCCTACACAGCAGCCAGATTGTGACATCACAGAGCATCCCTGTGATGTCACAATCTGGCTGCTGTGTAAGAACATTTTCATTGGCTGCTGTGTAGGAACATCCTCAATGGCTGCTGTGTAGGAACATCTTCATTGGCTGCTGTGTAGGAACAGTCTCATTGGCTGCTGTGTCTATCAATCTATCTATCTATCTATCTATCTATCTATCTATCTATCTATATGTCTCTATCTCTATCTATCTATCTAGTGACTCTCAGGGCGGCGCGGCCCCCTTTTATACCCTTCCTGGACGATGAAGATGTTCCTGCATATGAAGATGTTCCTACACAGCAGCCATTGAGGATGTTCCTACACAGCAGCCAATGAAAATGTTCCTACACAGCAGCCAGATTGTGACATCACAGAGCATCCCTGTGATGTCACAATCTGGCTGCTGTGTAAGAACATTTTCATTGGCTGCTGTGTAGGAACATCCTCAATGGCTGATATGTAGGAACATCTTCATTGGCTGCTGTGTAGGAACAGTCTCATTGGCTGCTGTGTCTATCTATCTATCTATCTATCTATCTATCTATCTATCTATCTATCTATCTATCTATCTATCTATCTATCTATCTATCTATCTATCTATCTATCTATCTATATGTCTCTATCTCTATCTATCTATCTAGTGACTCTCAGGGCGGCGCGGCCCCCTTTTATACCCTTCCTGGACGATGAAGATGTTCCTGCACATGAAGATGTTCCTACACAGCAGCCATTGAGGATGTTCCTACACAGCAGCCAATGAAAATGTTCCTACACAGCAGCCAGATTGTGACATCACAGAGCATCCCTGTGATGTCACAATCTGGCTGCTGTGTAAGAACATTTTCATTGGCTGCTGTGTAGGAACATCCTCAATGGCTGCTGTGTAGGAACATCTTCATTGGCTGCTGTGTAGGAACAGTCTCATTGGCTGCTGTGTCTATCTATCTATCTATCTATCTATCTATCTATCTATCTATCTATCTATCTATCTATCTATCTATCTATCTATCTATCTATCTATCTATCTATCTATCTATCTATCTATCTATCTATCTATATGTCTCTATCTCTATCTATCTATCTAGTGACTCTCAGGGCGGCGCGGCCCCCTTTTATACCCTTCCTGGACGATGAAGATGTTCCTGCACATGAAGATGTTCCTACACAGCAGCCATTGAGGATGTTCCTACACAGCAGCCAATGAAAATGTTCCTACACAGCAGCCAGATTGTGACATCACAGAGCATCCCTGTGATGTCACAATCTGGCTGCTGTGTAAGAACATTTTCATTGGCTGCTGTGTAGGAACATCCTCAATGGCTGATATGTAGGAACATCTTCATTGGCTGCTGTGTAGGAACAGTCTCATTGGCTGCTGTGTCTATCTATCTATCTATCTATCTATCTATCTATCTATCTATCTATCTATCTATCTATCTATCTATCTATCTATCTATCTATCTATCTATCTATCTATCTATCTATCTATCTATCTATCTATATGTCTCTATCTCTATCTATCTATCTAGTGACTCTCAGGGCGGCGCGGCCCCCTTTTATACCCTTCCTGGACGATGAAGATGTTCCTGCACATGAAGATGTTCCTACACAGCAGCCAGATTGTGACATCACAGAGCTTCCCTGTGATGTCACAATCTGGCTGCTGTGTAAGAACATTTTCATTGGCTGCTGTGTAGGAACATCCTCAATGGCTGCTGTGTTGGAACATCTTCATTGGCTGCTGTGTAGGAACAGTATCATTGGCTGCTGTGTCTATCTATCTATCTATCTATCTATCTATCTATCTATCTATCTATCTATCTATCTATCTATCTATCTATCTATCTATCTATCTATCTATCTATCTATCTATCTATCTATATGTCTCTATCTCTATCTATCTATCTAGTGACTCTCAGGGCGGCGCGGCCCCCTTTTATACCCTTCCTGGACGATGAAGATGTTCCTGCACATGAAGATGTTCCTACACAGCAGCCATTGAGGATGTTCCTACACAGCAGCCAATGAAAATGTTCCTACACAGCAGCCAGATTGTGACATCACAGAGCATCCCTGTGATGTCACAATCTGGCTGCTGTGTAAGAACATTTTCATTGGCTGCTGTGTAGGAACATCCTCAATGGCTGATATGTAGGAACATCTTCATTGGCTGCTGTGTAGGAACAGTCTCATTGGCTGCTGTGTCTATCTATCTATCTATCTATCTATCTATCTATCTATCTATCTATCTATCTATCTATCTATCTATCTATCTATCTATCTATCTATCTATCTATCTATATGTCTCTATCTCTATCTATCTATCTAGTGACTCTCAGGGCGGCGCGGCCCCCTTTTATACCCTTCCTGGACGATGAAGATGTTCCTGCACATGAAGATGTTCCTACACAGCAGCCAGATTGTGACATCACAGAGCTTCCCTGTGATGTCACAATCTGGCTGCTGTGTAAGAACATTTTCATTGGCTGCTGTGTAGGAACATCCTCAATGGCTGCTGTGTTGGAACATCTTCATTGGCTGCTGTGTAGGAACAGTATCATTGGCTGCTGTGTCTATCTATCTATCTATCTATCTATCTATCTATCTATCTATCTATCTATCTATCTATCTATCTATATGTCTCTATCTCTATCTATCTATCTAGTGACTCTCAGGGCGGCGCGGCCCCCTTTTATACCCTTCCTGGACGATGAAGATGTTCCTGCACATGAAGATGTTCCTACACAGCAGCCATTGAGGATGTTCCTACACAGCAGCCAATGAAAATGTTCCTACACAGCAGCCAGATTGTGACATCACAGAGCATCCCTGTGATGTCACAATCTGGCTGCTGTGTAAGAACATTTTCATTGGCTGCTGTGTAGGAATATCCTCAATGGCTGCTGTGTAGGAACATCTTCATTGGCTGCTGTGTAGGAACAGTCTCATTGGCTGCTGTGTCTATCTATCTATCTATCTATCTATCTATCCATCTATCTATCTATCTATCTATCTATCTATCTATCTATCTATCTATCTATCTATCTATCTATCTATCTATCTATCTATCTATCTATCTATATGTCTCTATCTCTATCTATCTAGTGACTCTCAGGGTGGCGCGGCCCCCTTTTATACCCTTCCTGGACGATGAAGATGTTCCTGCACATGAAGATGTTCCTACACAGCAGCCATTGAGGATGTTCCTACACAGCAGCCAATGAAAATGTTCCTACACAGCAGCCAGATTGTGACATCACAGAGCATCCCTGTGATGTCACAATCTGGCTGCTGTGTAAGAACATTTTCATTGGCTGCTGTGTAGGAACATCCTCAATGGCTGCTGTGTAGGAACATCTTCATTGGCTGCTGTGTAGGAACAGTCTCATTGGCTGCTGTGTCTATCTATCTATCTATCTATCTATCTATCTATCTATCTATCTATCTATCTATCTATCTATCTATCTATCTATCTATCTATATGTCTCTATCTCTATCTATCTATCTAGTGACTCTCAGGGCGGCGCGGCCCCCTTTTATACCCTTCCTGGACGATGAAGATGTTCCTGCACATGAAGATGTTCCTACACAGCAGCCATTGAGGATGTTCCTACACAGCAGCCAATGAAAATGTTCCTACACAGCAGCCAGATTGTGACATCACAGAGCATCCCTGTGATGTCACAATCTGGCTGCTGTGTAAGAACATTTTCATTGGCTGCTGTGTAGGAATATCCTCAATGGCTGCTGTGTAGGAACATCTTCATTGGCTGCTGTGTAGGAACAGTCTCATTGGCTGCTGTGTCTATCTATCTATCTATCTATCTATCTATCTATCTATCTATCTATCTATCTATCTATCTATCTATCTATCTATCTATCTATCTATCCATCTATCTATCTATCTATCTATCTATCTATCTATCTATCTATCTATCTATCTATCTATCTATCTATCTATCCATCTATCTATCTATCTATCTATCTATCTATCTATCTATCTATCTATCTATCTATCTATCTATCTATCTATCTATCTATCTATCTATCTATCTATCTATCTATCTATCTATCTATCTATCTATCTATCTATATGTCTCTATCTCTATCTATCTAGTGACTCTCAGGGTGGCGCGGCCCCCTTTTATACCCTTCCTGGACGATGAAGATGTTCCTGCACATGAAGATGTTCCTACACAGCAGCCATTGAGGATGTTCCTACACAGCAGCCAATGAAAATGTTCCTACACAGCAGCCAGATTGTGACATCACAGAGCATCCCTGTGATGTCACAATCTGGCTGCTGTGTAAGAACATTTTCATTGGCTGCTGTGTAGGAACATCCTCAATGGCTGCTGTGTAGGAACATCTTCATTGGCTGCTGTGTAGGAACAGTCTCATTGGCTGCTGTGTCTATCTATCTATCTATCTATCTATCTATCTATCTATCTATCTATCTATCTATCTATCTATCTATCTATCTATCTATCTATATGTCTCTATCTCTATCTATCTATCTAGTGACTCTCAGGGCGGCGCGGCCCCCTTTTATACCCTTCCTGGACGATGAAGATGTTCCTGCACATGAAGATGTTCCTACACAGCAGCCATTGAGGATGTTCCTACACAGCAGCCAATGAAAATGTTCCTACACAGCAGCCAGATTGTGACATCACAGAGCATCCCTGTGATGTCACAATCTGGCTGCTGTGTAAGAACATTTTCATTGGCTGCTGTGTAGGAATATCCTCAATGGCTGCTGTGTAGGAACATCTTCATTGGCTGCTGTGTAGGAACAGTCTCATTGGCTGCTGTGTCTATCTATCTATCTATCTATCTATCTATCTATCTATCTATCTATCTATCTATCTATCTATCTATCTATCTATCTATCTATCCATCTATCTATCTATCTATCTATCTATCTATCTATCTATCTATCTATCTATCTATCTATCTATCTATCTA
Source organism: Borostomias antarcticus (assembly GCF_949987555.1). NCBI lineage: Eukaryota > Metazoa > Chordata > Actinopteri > Stomiiformes > Stomiidae > Borostomias > Borostomias antarcticus. Next base: position 1,793,000 of record NW_028176149.1, read on the forward strand.
TCCATCTATCTATCTATCTATCTATCTATCTATCTATCTATCTATCTATCTATCTATCTATCTATCTATCTATCTATCTATCTATCTATCTATCTATATGTCTCTATCTCTATCTATCTATCTAGTGACTCTCAGGGCGGCGCGGCCCCCTTTTATACCCTTCCTGGACGATGAAGATGTTCCTGCACATGAAGATGTTCCTACACAGCAGCCATTGAGGATGTTCCTACACAGCAGCCAATGAAAATGTTCCTACACAGCAGCCAGATTGTGACATCACAGAGCATCCCTGTGATGTCACAATCTGGCTGCTGTGTAAGAACATTTTCATTGGCTGCTGTGTAGGAACATCCTCAATGGCTGCTGTGTAGGAACATCTTCATTGGCTGCTGTGTAGGAACAGTCTCATTGGCTGCTGTGTCTATCTATCTATCTATCTATCTATCTATCTATCTATCTATCTATCTATCTATCTATCTATCTATCTATCTATCTATCTATCTATATGTCTCTATCTCTATCTATCTATCTAGTGACTCTCAGGGCGGCGCGGCCCCCTTTTATACCCTTCCTGGACGATGAAGATGTTCCTGCACATGAAGATGTTCCTACACAGCAGCCATTGAGGATGTTCCTACACAGCAGCCAATGAAAATGTTCCTACACAGCAGCCAGATTGTGACATCACAGAGCATCCCTGTGATGTCACAATCTGGCTGCTGTGTAAGAACATTTTCATTGGCTGCTGTGTAGGAACATCCTCAATGGCTGATATGTAGGAACATCTTCATTGGCTGCTGTGTAGGAACAGTCTCATTGGCTGCTGTGTCAATCTATCTATCTATCTATCTATCTATCTATCTATCTATCTATCTATCTATCTATCTATCTATCTATCTATCCATCTATCTATCTATCTATCTATCTATCCATCTATCTATCTATCTATCTATCTATCTATCTATCTATCTATCTATCTATCTATCTATCTATCTATCTATCTATCTATCTATCTATCTATCTATCTATCTATCTATATGTCTCTATCTCTATCTATCTATCTAGTGACTCTCAGGGCGGCGCGGCCCCCTTTTATACCCTTCCTGGACGATGAAGATGTTCCTGCATATGAAGATGTTCCTACACAGCAGCCATTGAGGATGTTCCTACACAGCAGCCAATGAAAATGTTCCTACACAGCAGCCAGATTGTGACATCACAGAGCATCCCTGTGATGTCACAATCTGGCTGCTGTGTAAGAACATTTTCATTGGCTGCTGTGTAGGAACATCCTCAATGGCTGATATGTAGGAACATCTTCATTGGCTGCTGTGTAGGAACAGTCTCATTGGCTGCTGTGTCTATCTATCTATCTATCTATCTATCTATCTATCTATCTATCTATCTATCTATCTATCTATCTATCTATCTATCTATCTATCTATCTATCTATCTATCTATCTATCTATCTATCTATATGTCTCTATCTCTATCTATCTATCTAGTTACTCTCAGGGCGGCGCGGCCCCCTTTTATACCCTTCCTGGACGATGAAGATGTTCCTGCATATGAAGATGTTCCTACACAGCAGCCATTGAGGATGTTCCTACACAGCAGCCAATGAAAATGTTCCTACACAGCAGCCAGATTGTGACATCACAGGGATGCTCTGTGATGTCACAATCTGGCTGCTGTGTAGGAACATTTTCATTGGCTGCTGTGTAGGAACATCCTCAATGGCTGCTGTGTAGGAACATCTTCATTGGCTGCTGTGTAGGAACAGTCTCATTGGCTGCTGTGTCTATCTATCTATCTATCTATCTATCTATCTATCTATCTATCTATCTATCTATCTATCTATCTATCTATCTATCTATCTATCTATCTATCTATCTATATGTCTCTATCTCTATCTATCTATCTAGTGACTCTCAGGGCGGCGCGGCCCCCTTTTATACCCTTCCTGGACGATGAAGATGTTCCTGCACATGAATATGTTCCTACACAGCAGCCATTGAGGATGTTCCTACACAGCAGCCAATGAAAATGTTCCTACACAGCAGCCAGATTGTGACATCACAGAGCATCCCTCTGATGTCACAATCTGGCTGCTGTGTAAGAACATTTTCATTGGCTGCTGTGTAGGAACATCCTCAATGGCTGATATGTAGGAACATCTTCATTGGCTGCTGTGTAGGAACAGTCTCATTGGCTGCTGTGTCTATCTATCTATCTATCTATCTATCTATCTATCTATCTATCTATCTATCTATCTATCCATCTATCTATCTATCTATCCATCTATCTATCTATCTATCTATCTATCTATCTATCTATCTATCTATCTATCTATCTATCTATCTATCTATCTATCTATCTATCTATCTATCTATCTATATGTCTCTATCTCTATCTATCTATCTAGTGACTCTCAGGGCGGCGCGGCCCCCTTTTATACCCTTCCTGGACGATGAAGATGTTCCTGCTTATGAAGATGTTCCTACACAGCAGCCATTGAGGATGTTCCTACACAGCAGCCAATGAAAATGTTCCTACACAGCAGCCAGATTGTGACATCACAGAGCATCCCTGTGATGTCACAATCTGGCTGCTGTGTAAGAACATTTTCATTGGCTGCTGTGTAGGAACATCCTCAATGGCTGATATGTAGGAACATCTTCATTGGCTGCTGTGTAGGAACAGTCTCATTGGCTGCTGTGTCTATCTATCTATCTATCTATCTATCTATCTATCTATCTATCTATCTATCTATCTATCTATCTATCTATCTATCTATCTATCTATCTATCTATCTATCTATATGTCTCTATCTCTATCTATCTATCTAGTTACTCTCAGGGCGGCGCGGCCCCCTTTTATACCCTTCCTGGACGATGAAGATGTTCCTGCATATGAAGATGTTCCTACACAGCAGCCATTGAGGATGTTCCTACACAGCAGCCAATGAAAATGTTCCTACACAGCAGCCAGATTGTGACATCACAGAACATCCCTGTGATGTCACAATCTGGCTGCTGTGTAAGAACATTTTCATTGGCTGCTGTGTAGGAACATCCTCAATGGCTGATATGTAGGAACATCTTCATTGGCTGCTGTGTAGGAACAGTCTCATTGGCTGCTGTGTCTATCTATCTATCTATCTATCTATCTATCTATCTATCTATCTATCTATCTATCTATCTATCTATCTATCTATCTATCTATCTATCTATCTATCTAATGTCTCTATCTCTATCTATCTATCTATCTAGTGACTCTCAGGGCGGCGCGGCCCCCTTTTATACCCTTCCTGGACGATGAAGATGTTCCTGCACATGAAGATGTTCCTACACAGCAGCCAGATTGTGACATCACAGAGCTTCCCTGTGATGTCACAATCTGGCTGCTGTGTAAGAACATTTTCATTGGCTGCTGTGTAGGAACATCCTCAATGGCTGCTGTGTTGGAACATCTTCATTGGCTGCTGTGTAGGAACAGTCTCATTGGCTGCTGTGTCTATCTATCTATCTATCTATCTATCTATCTATCTATCTATCTATCTATCTATCTATCTATCTATCTATCTATCTATCTATCTATCTATATGTCTCTATCTCTATCTATCTATCTAGTGACTCTCAGGGCGGCGCGGCCCCCTTTTATACCCTTCCTGGACGATGAAGATGTTCCTGCACATGAAGATGTTCCTACACAGCAGCCATTGAGGATGTTCCTACACAGCAGCCAATGAAAATGTTCCTACACAGCAGCCAGATTGTGACATCACAGAGCATCCCTGTGATGTCACAATCTGGCTGCTGTGTAAGAACATTTTCATTGGCTGCTGTGTAGGAATATCCTCAATGGCTGCTGTGTAGGAACATCTTCATTGGCTGCTGTGTAGGAACAGTCTCATTGGCTGCTGTGTCTATCTATCTATCTATCTATCTATCTATCTATCTATCTATCTATCTATCTATCTATCTATCTATCTATCTATCTATCTATCTATCTATCTATCTATCTATCCATCTATCTATCTATCTATCTATCTATCTATCTATCTATCTATCTATCTATCCATCTATCTATCTATCTATCTATCTATCTATCTATCTATCTATCTATCTATCTATCTATCTATCTATCTATCTATCTATCTATCTATATGTCTCTATCTCTATCTATCTATCTAGTGACTCTCAGGGCGGCGCGGCCCCCTTTTATACCCTTCCTGGACGATGAAGATGTTCCTGCACATGAAGATGTTCCTACACAGCAGCCATTGAGGATGTTCCTACACAGCAGCCAATGAAAATGTTCCTACACAGCAGCCAGATTGTGACATCACAGAGCATCCCTGTGATGTCACAATCTGGCTGCTGTGTAAGAACATTTTCATTGGCTGCTGTGTAGGAACATCCTCAATGGCTGCTGTGTAGGAACATCTTCATTGGCTGCTGTGTAGGAACAGTCTCATTGGCTGCTGTGTCTATCTATCTATCTATCTATCTATCTATCTATCTATCTATCTATCTATCTATCTATCTATCTATCTATCTATCTATCTATCTATCTATCTATCTATCTATCTATCTATCTATCTATATGTCTCTATCTCTATCTATCTATCTAGTGACTCTCAGGGCGGCGCGGCCCCCTTTTATACCCTTCCTGGACGATGAAGATGTTCCTGCACATGAAGATGTTCCTACACAGCAGCCATTGAGGATGTTCCTACACAGCAGCCAATGAAAATGTTCCTACACAGCAGCCAGATTGTGACATCACAGAGCATCCCTGTGATGTCACAATCTGGCTGCTGTGTAAGAACATTTTCATTGGCTGCTGTGTAGGAACATCCTCAATGGCTGATATGTAGGAACATCTTCATTGGCTGCTGTGTAGGAACAGTCTCATTGGCTGCTGTGTCAATCTATCTATCTATCTATCTATCTATCTATCTATCTATCTATCTATCTATCTATCTATCCATCTATCTATCTATCTATCTATCTATCCATCTATCTATCTATCTATCTATCTATCTATCTATCTATCTATCTATCTATCTATCTATCTATCTATCTATCTATCTATCTATCTATCTATCTATCTATCTATCTATATGTCTCTATCTCTATCTATCTATCTAGTGACTCTCAGGGCGGCGCGGCCCCCTTTTATACCCTTCCTGGACGATGAAGATGTTCCTGCATATGAAGATGTTCCTACACAGCAGCCATTGAGGATGTTCCTACACAGCAGCCAATGAAAATGTTCCTACACAGCAGCCAGATTGTGACATCACAGAGCATCCCTGTGATGTCACAATCTGGCTGCTGTGTAAGAACATTTTCATTGGCTGCTGTGTAGGAACATCCTCAATGGCTGATATGTAGGAACATCTTCATTGGCTGCTGTGTAGGAACAGTCTCATTGGCTGCTGTGTCTATCTATCTATCTATCTATCTATCTATCTATCTATCTATCTATCTATCTATCTATCTATCTATCTATCTATCTATCTATCTATCTATCTATCTATCTATCTATCTATCTATATGTCTCTATCTCTATCTATCTATCTAGTTACTCTCAGGGCGGCGCGGCCCCCTTTTATACCCTTCCTGGACGATGAAGATGTTCCTGCATATGAAGATGTTCCTACACAGCAGCCATTGAGGATGTTCCTACACAGCAGCCAATGAAAATGTTCCTACACAGCAGCCAGATTGTGACATCACAGGGATGCTCTGTGATGTCACAATCTGGCTGCTGTGTAGGAACATTTTCATTGGCTGCTGTGTAGGAACATCCTCAATGGCTGCTGTGTAGGAACATCTTCATTGGCTGCTGTGTAGGAACAGTCTCATTGGCTGCTGTGTCTATCTATCTATCTATCTATCTATCTATCTATCTATCTATCTATCTATCTATCTATCTATCTATCTATCTATCTATCTATCTATCTATCTATCTATCTATCTATATGTCTCTATCTCTATCTATCTATCTAGTGACTCTCAGGGCGGCGCGGCCCCCTTTTATACCCTTCCTGGACGATGAAGATGTTCCTGCACATGAATATGTTCCTACACAGCAGCCATTGAGGATGTTCCTACACAGCAGCCAATGAAAATGTTCCTACACAGCAGCCAGATTGTGACATCACAGAGCATCCCTCTGATGTCACAATCTGGCTGCTGTGTAAGAACATTTTCATTGGCTGCTGTGTAGGAACATCCTCAATGGCTGATATGTAGGAACATCTTCATTGGCTGCTGTGTAGGAACAGTCTCATTGGCTGCTGTGTCTATCTATCTATCTATCTATCTATCTATCTATCTATCTATCTATCTATCCATCTATCTATCTATCTATCCATCTATCTATCTATCTATCTATCTATCTATCTATCTATCTATCTATCTATCTATCTATCTATCTATCTATCTATCTATCTATCTATCTATCTATCTATCTATCTATCTATCTATATGTCTCTATCTCTATCTATCTATCTAGTGACTCTCAGGGCGGCGCGGCCCCCTTTTATACCCTTCCTGGACGATGAAGATGTTCCTGCTTATGAAGATGTTCCTACACAGCAGCCATTGAGGATGTTCCTACACAGCAGCCAATGAAAATGTTCCTACACAGCAGCCAGATTGTGACATCACAGAGCATCCCTGTGATGTCACAATCTGGCTGCTGTGTAAGAACATTTTCATTGGCTGCTGTGTAGGAACATCCTCAATGGCTGATATGTAGGAACATCTTCATTGGCTGCTGTGTAGGAACAGTCTCATTGGCTGCTGTGTCTATCTATCTATCTATCTATCTATCTATCTATCTATCTATCTATCTATCTATCTATCTATCTATCTATCTATCTATCTATCTATCTATATGTCTCTATCTCTATCTATCTATCTAGTTACTCTCAGGGCGGCGCGGCCCCCTTTTATACCCTTCCTGGACGATGAAGATGTTCCTGCATATGAAGATGTTCCTACACAGCAGCCATTGAGGATGTTCCTACACAGCAGCCAATGAAAATGTTCCTACACAGCAGCCAGATTGTGACATCACAGAACATCCCTGTGATGTCACAATCTGGCTGCTGTGTAAGAACATTTTCATTGGCTGCTGTGTAGGAACATCCTCAATGGCTGATATGTAGGAACATCTTCATTGGCTGCTGTGTAGGAACAGTCTCATTGGCTGCTGTGTCTATCTATCTATCTATCTATCTATCTATCTATCTATCTATCTATCTATCTATCTATCTATCTATCTATCTATCTATCTATCTATCTATCTATCTATCTATCTATATGTCTCTATCTCTATCTATCTATCTATCTAGTGACTCTCAGGGCGGCGCGGCCCCCTTTTATACCCTTCCTGGACGATGAAGATGTTCCTGCACATGAAGATGTTCCTACACAGCAGCCAGATTGTGACATCACAGAGCTTCCCTGTGATGTCACAATCTGGCTGCTGTGTAAGAACATTTTCATTGGCTGCTGTGTAGGAACATCCTCAATGGCTGCTGTGTTGGAACATCTTCATTGGCTGCTGTGTAGGAACAGTCTCATTGGCTGCTGTGTCTATCTATCTATCTATCTATCTATCTATCTATCTATCTATCTATCTATCTATCTATCTATCTATCTATCTATCTATCTATCTATCTATATGTCTCTATCTCTATCTATCTATCTAGTGACTCTCAGGGCGGCGCGGCCCCCTTTTATACCCTTCCTGGACGATGAAGATGTTCCTGCACATGAAGATGTTCCTACACAGCAGCCATTGAGGATGTTCCTACACAGCAGCCAATGAAAATGTTCCTACACAGCAGCCAGATTGTGACATCACAGAGCATCCCTGTGATGTCACAATCTGGCTGCTGTGTAAGAACATTTTCATTGGCTGCTGTGTAGGAACATCCTCAATGGCTGATATGTAGGAACATCTTCATTGGCTGCTGTGTAGGAACAGTCTCATTGGCTGCTGTGTCTATCTATCTATCTATCTATCTATCTATCTATCTATCTATCTATCTATCTATCTATCTATCTATCTATCCATCTATCTATCTATCTATCTATCTATCTATCTATCTATCTATCTATCTATCTATCCATCTATCTATCTATCTATCTATCTATCTATCTATCTATCTATCTATCTATCTATCTATCTATCTATCTATATGTCTCTATCTCTATCTATCTATCTAGTGACTCTCAGGGCGGCGCGGCCCCCTTTTATACCCTTCCTGGACGATGAAGATGTTCCTGCACATGAAGATGTTCCTACACAGCAGCCATTGAGGATGTTCCTACACAGCAGCCAATGAAAATGTTCCTACACAGCAGCCAGATTGTGACATCACAGAGCATCCCTGTGATGTCACAATCTGGCTGCTGTGTAAGAACATTTTCATTGGCTGCTGTGTAGGAACATCCTCAATGGCTGCTGTGTAGGAACATCTTCATTGGCTGCTGTGTAGGAACAGTCTCATTGGCTGCTGTGTCTATCTATCTATCTATCTATCTATCTATCTATCTATCTATCTATCTATCTATCTATCTATCTATCTATCTATCTATCTATCTATCTATCTATCTATCTATCTATCTATCTATCTATCTATCTATCTATATGTCTCTATCTCTATCTATCTATCTAGTGACTCTCAGGGCGGCGCGGCCCCCTTTTATACCCTTCCTGGACGATGAAGATGTTCCTGCACATGAAGATGTTCCTACACAGCAGCCATTGAGGATGTTCCTACACAGCAGCCAATGAAAATGTTCCTACACAGCAGCCAGATTGTGACATCACAGAGCATCCCTGTGATGTCACAATCTGGCTGCTGTGTAAGAACATTTTCATTGGCTGCTGTGTAGGAACATCCTCAATGGCTGATATGTAGGAACATCTTCATTGGCTGCTGTGTAGGAACAGTCTCATTGGCTGCTGTGTCAATCTATCTATCTATCTATCTATCTATCTATCTATCTATCTATCTATCCATCTATCTATCTATCTATCTATCTATCCATCTATCTATCTATCTATCTATCTATCTATCTATCTATCTATCTATCTATCTATCTATCTATCTATCTATCTATCTATCTATCTATATGTCTCTATCTCTATCTATCTATCTAGTGACTCTCAGGGCGGCGCGGCCCCCTTTTATACCCTTCCTGGACGATGAAGATGTTCCTGCATATGAAGATGTTCCTACACAGCAGCCATTGAGGATGTTCCTACACAGCAGCCAATGAAAATGTTCCTACACAGCAGCCAGATTGTGACATCACAGAGCATCCCTGTGATGTCACAATCTGGCTGCTGTGTAAGAACATTTTCATTGGCTGCTGTGTAGGAACATCCTCAATGGCTGATATGTAGGAACATCTTCATTGGCTGCTGTGTAGGAACAGTCTCATTGGCTGCTGTGTCAATCTATCTATCTATCTATCTATCTATCTATCTATCTATCTATCTATCTATCTATCTATCTATCTATCCATCTATCTATCTATCTATCTATCTATCCATCTATCTATCTATCTATCTATCTATCTATCTATCTATCTATCTATCTATCTATCTATCTATCTATCTATCTATCTATCTATCTATCTATCTATCTATCTATATGTCTCTATCTCTATCTATCTATCTAGTGACTCTCAGGGCGGCGCGGCCCCCTTTTATACCCTTCCTGGACGATGAAGATGTTCCTGCATATGAAGATGTTCCTACACAGCAGCCATTGAGGATGTTCCTACACAGCAGCCAATGAAAATGTTCCTACACAGCAGCCAGATTGTGACATCACAGAGCATCCCTGTGATGTCACAATCTGGCTGCTGTGTAAGAACATTTTCATTGGCTGCTGTGTAGGAACATCCTCAATGGCTGATATGTAGGAACATCTTCATTGGCTGCTGTGTAGGAACAGTCTCATTGGCTGCTGTGTCTATCTATCTATCTATCTATCTATCTATCTATCTATCTATCTATCTATCTATCTATCTATCTATCTATCTATCTATCTATCTATCTATCTATCTATCTATCTATCTATCTATCTATATGTCTCTATCTCTATCTATCTATCTAGTTACTCTCAGGGCGGCGCGGCCCCCTTTTATACCCTTCCTGGACGATGAAGATGTTCCTGCATATGAAGATGTTCCTACACAGCAGCCATTGAGGATGTTCCTACACAGCAGCCAATGAAAATGTTCCTACACAGCAGCCAGATTGTGACATCACAGGGATGCTCTGTGATGTCACAATCTGGCTGCTGTGTAGGAACATTTTCATTGGCTGCTGTGTAGGAACATCCTCAATGGCTGCTGTGTAGGAACATCTTCATTGGCTGCTGTGTAGGAACAGTCTCATTGGCTGCTGTGTCTATCTATCTATCTATCTATCTATCTATCTATCTATCTATCTATCTATCTATCTATCTATCTATCTATCTATCTATCTATCTATCTATCTATCTATATGTCTCTATCTCTATCTATCTATCTAGTGACTCTCAGGGCGGCGCGGCCCCCTTTTATACCCTTCCTGGACGATGAAGATGTTCCTGCACATGAATATGTTCCTACACAGCAGCCATTGAGGATGTTCCTACACAGCAGCCAATGAAAATGTTCCTACACAGCAGCCAGATTGTGACATCACAGAGCATCCCTCTGATGTCACAATCTGGCTGCTGTGTAAGAACATTTTCATTGGCTGCTGTGTAGGAACATCCTCAATGGCTGATATGTAGGAACATCTTCATTGGCTGCTGTGTAGGAACAGTCTCATTGGCTGCTGTGTCTATCTATCTATCTATCTATCTATCTATCTATCTATCTATCTATCTATCTATCTATCCATCTATCTATCTATCTATCCATCTATCTATCTATCTATCTATCTATCTATCTATCTATCTATCTATCTATCTATCTATCTATCTATCTATCTATCTATCTATCTATCTATCTATCTATATGTCTCTATCTCTATCTATCTATCTAGTGACTCTCAGGGCGGCGCGGCCCCCTTTTATACCCTTCCTGGACGATGAAGATGTTCCTGCTTATGAAGATGTTCCTACACAGCAGCCATTGAGGATGTTCCTACACAGCAGCCAATGAAAATGTTCCTACACAGCAGCCAGATTGTGACATCACAGAGCATCCCTGTGATGTCACAATCTGGCTGCTGTGTAAGAACATTTTCATTGGCTGCTGTGTAGGAACATCCTCAATGGCTGATATGTAGGAACATCTTCATTGGCTGCTGTGTAGGAACAGTCTCATTGGCTGCTGTGTCTATCTATCTATCTATCTATCTATCTATCTATCTATCTATCTATCTATCTATCTATCTATCTATCTATCTATCTATCTATCTATCTATCTATCTATCTATCTATCTATATGTCTCTATCTCTATCTATCTATCTAGTTACTCTCAGGGCGGCGCGGCCCCCTTTTATACCCTTCCTGGACGATGAAGATGTTCCTGCATATGAAGATGTTCCTACACAGCAGCCATTGAGGATGTTCCTACACAGCAGCCAATGAAAATGTTCCTACACAGCAGCCAGATTGTGACATCACAGAACATCCCTGTGATGTCACAATCTGGCTGCTGTGTAAGAACATTTTCATTGGCTGCTGTGTAGGAACATCCTCAATGGCTGATATGTAGGAACATCTTCATTGGCTGCTGTGTAGGAACAGTCTCATTGGCTGCTGTGTCTATCTATCTATCTATCTATCTATCTATCTATCTATCTATCTATCTATCTATCTATCTATCTATCTATCTATCTATCTATCTATCTATCTATCTATCTAATGTCTCTATCTCTATCTATCTATCTATCTAGTGACTCTCAGGGCGGCGCGGCCCCCTTTTATACCCTTCCTGGACGATGAAGATGTTCCTGCACATGAAGATGTTCCTACACAGCAGCCAGATTGTGACATCACAGAGCTTCCCTGTGATGTCACAATCTGGCTGCTGTGTAAGAACATTTTCATTGGCTGCTGTGTAGGAACATCCTCAATGGCTGCTGTGTTGGAACATCTTCATTGGCTGCTGTGTAGGAACAGTCTCATTGGCTGCTGTGTCTATCTATCTATCTATCTATCTATCTATCTATCTATCTATCTATCTATCTATCTATCTATCTATCTATCTATCTATCTATCTATCTATATGTCTCTATCTCTATCTATCTATCTTGTGACTCTCAGGGCGGCGCGGCCCCCTTTTATACCCTTCCTGGACGATGAAGATGTTCCTGCACATGAAGATGTTCCTACACAGCAGCCATTGAGGATGTTCCTACACAGCAGCCAATGAAAATGTTCCTACACAGCAGCCAGATTGTGACATCACAGAGCATCCCTGTGATGTCACAATCTGGCTGCTGTGTAAGAACATTTTCATTGGCTGCTGTGTAGGAATATCCTCAATGGCTGCTGTGTAGGAACATCTTCATTGGCTGCTGTGTAGGAACAGTCTCATTGGCTGCTGTGTCTATCTATCTATCTATCTATCTATCTATCTATCTATCTATCTATCTATCTATCTATCTATCTATCTATCTATCTATCTATCTATCTATCTATCTATCTATCCATCTATCTATCTATCTATCTATCTATCTATCTATCTATCTATCTATCTATCCATCTATCTATCTATCTATCTATCTATCTATCTATCTATCTATCTATCTATCTATCTATCTATCTATCTATCTATCTATCTATATGTCTCTATCTCTATCTATCTATCTAGTGACTCTCAGGGCGGCGCGGCCCCCTTTTATACCCTTCCTGGACGATGAAGATGTTCCTGCACATGAAGATGTTCCTACACAGCAGCCATTGAGGATGTTCCTACACAGCAGCCAATGAAAATGTTCCTACACAGCAGCCAGATTGTGACATCACAGAGCATCCCTGTGATGTCACAATCTGGCTGCTGTGTAAGAACATTTTCATTGGCTGCTGTGTAGGAACATCCTCAATGGCTGCTGTGTAGGAACATCTTCATTGGCTGCTGTGTAGGAACAGTCTCATTGGCTGCTGTGTCTATCTATCTATCTATCTATCTATCTATCTATCTATCTATCTATCTATCTATCTATCTATCTATCTATCTATCTATCTATCTATCTATCTATCTATCTATCTATCTATCTATCTATATGTCTCTATCTCTATCTATCTATCTAGTGACTCTCAGGGCGGCGCGGCCCCCTTTTATACCCTTCCTGGACGATGAAGATGTTCCTGCACATGAAGATGTTCCTACACAGCAGCCATTGAGGATGTTCCTACACAGCAGCCAATGAAAATGTTCCTACACAGCAGCCAGATTGTGACATCACAGAGCATCCCTGTGATGTCACAATCTGGCTGCTGTGTAAGAACATTTTCATTGGCTGCTGTGTAGGAACATCCTCAATGGCTGATATGTAGGAACATCTTCATTGGCTGCTGTGTAGGAACAGTCTCATTGGCTGCTGTGTCAATCTATCTATCTATCTATCTATCTATCTATCTATCTATCTATCTATCTATCTATCTATCTATCCATCTATCTATCTATCTATCTATCTATCCATCTATCTATCTATCTATCTATCTATCTATCTATCTATCTATCTATCTATCTATCTATCTATCTATCTATCTATCTATCTATCTATCTATCTATCTATCTATCTATATGTCTCTATCTCTATCTATCTATCTAGTGACTCTCAGGGCGGCGCGGCCCCCTTTTATACCCTTCCTGGACGATGAAGATGTTCCTGCATATGAAGATGTTCCTACACAGCAGCCATTGAGGATGTTCCTACACAGCAGCCAATGAAAATGTTCCTACACAGCAGCCAGATTGTGACATCACAGAGCATCCCTGTGATGTCACAATCTGGCTGCTGTGTAAGAACATTTTCATTGGCTGCTGTGTAGGAACATCCTCAATGGCTGATATGTAGGAACATCTTCATTGGCTGCTGTGTAGGAACAGTCTCATTGGCTGCTGTGTCTATCTATCTATCTATCTATCTATCTATCTATCTATCTATCTATCTATCTATCTATCTATCTATCTATCTATCTATCTATCTATCTATCTATCTATCTATCTATCTATCTATCTATATGTCTCTATCTCTATCTATCTATCTAGTTACTCTCAGGGCGGCGCGGCCCCCTTTTATACCCTTCCTGGACGATGAAGATGTTCCTGCATATGAAGATGTTCCTACACAGCAGCCATTGAGGATGTTCCTACACAGCAGCCAATGAAAATGTTCCTACACAGCAGCCAGATTGTGACATCACAGGGATGCTCTGTGATGTCACAATCTGGCTGCTGTGTAGGAACATTTTCATTGGCTGCTGTGTAGGAACATCCTCAATGGCTGCTGTGTAGGAACATCTTCATTGGCTGCTGTGTAGGAACAGTCTCATTGGCTGCTGTGTCTATCTATCTATCTATCTATCTATCTATCTATCTATCTATCTATCTATCTATCTATCTATCTATCTATCTATCTATCTATCTATCTATCTATCTATCTATCTATCTATATGTCTCTATCTCTATCTATCTATCTAGTGACTCTCAGGGCGGCGCGGCCCCCTTTTATACCCTTCCTGGACGATGAAGATGTTCCTGCACATGAATATGTTCCTACACAGCAGCCATTGAGGATGTTCCTACACAGCAGCCAATGAAAATGTTCCTACACAGCAGCCAGATTGTGACATCACAGAGCATCCCTCTGATGTCACAATCTGGCTGCTGTGTAAGAACATTTTCATTGGCTGCTGTGTAGGAACATCCTCAATGGCTGATATGTAGGAACATCTTCATTGGCTGCTGTGTAGGAACAGTCTCATTGGCTGCTGTGTCTATCTATCTATCTATCTATCTATCTATCTATCTATCTATCTATCTATCCATCTATCTATCTATCTATCCATCTATCTATCTATCTATCTATCTATCTATCTATCTATCTATCTATCTATCTATCTATCTATCTATCTATCTATCTATCTATCTATCTATCTATCTATCTATCTATCTATCTATCTATATGTCTCTATCTCTATCTATCTATCTAGTGACTCTCAGGGCGGCGCGGCCCCCTTTTATACCCTTCCTGGACGATGAAGATGTTCCTGCTTATGAAGATGTTCCTACACAGCAGCCATTGAGGATGTTCCTACACAGCAGCCAATGAAAATGTTCCTACACAGCAGCCAGATTGTGACATCACAGAGCATCCCTGTGATGTCACAATCTGGCTGCTGTGTAAGAACATTTTCATTGGCTGCTGTGTAGGAACATCCTCAATGGCTGATATGTAGGAACATCTTCATTGGCTGCTGTGTAGGAACAGTCTCATTGGCTGCTGTGTCTATCTATCTATCTATCTATCTATCTATCTATCTATCTATCTATCTATCTATCTATCTATCTATCTATCTATCTATCTATCTATCTATATGTCTCTATCTCTATCTATCTATCTAGTTACTCTCAGGGCGGCGCGGCCCCCTTTTATACCCTTCCTGGACGATGAAGATGTTCCTGCATATGAAGATGTTCCTACACAGCAGCCATTGAGGATGTTCCTACACAGCAGCCAATGAAAATGTTCCTACACAGCAGCCAGATTGTGACATCACAGAACATCCCTGTGATGTCACAATCTGGCTGCTGTGTAAGAACATTTTCATTGGCTGCTGTGTAGGAACATCCTCAATGGCTGATATGTAGGAACATCTTCATTGGCTGCTGTGTAGGAACAGTCTCATTGGCTGCTGTGTCTATCTATCTATCTATCTATCTATCTATCTATCTATCTATCTATCTATCTATCTATCTATCTATCTATCTATCTATCTATCTATCTATCTATCTATCTATCTATATGTCTCTATCTCTATCTATCTATCTATCTAGTGACTCTCAGGGCGGCGCGGCCCCCTTTTATACCCTTCCTGGACGATGAAGATGTTCCTGCACATGAAGATGTTCCTACACAGCAGCCAGATTGTGACATCACAGAGCTTCCCTGTGATGTCACAATCTGGCTGCTGTGTAAGAACATTTTCATTGGCTGCTGTGTAGGAACATCCTCAATGGCTGCTGTGTTGGAACATCTTCATTGGCTGCTGTGTAGGAACAGTCTCATTGGCTGCTGTGTCTATCTATCTATCTATCTATCTATCTATCTATCTATCTATCTATCTATCTATCTATCTATCTATCTATCTATCTATCTATCTATCTATCTATATGTCTCTATCTCTATCTATCTATCTAGTGACTCTCAGGGCGGCGCGGCCCCCTTTTATACCCTTCCTGGACGATGAAGATGTTCCTGCACATGAAGATGTTCCTACACAGCAGCCATTGAGGATGTTCCTACACAGCAGCCAATGAAAATGTTCCTACACAGCAGCCAGATTGTGACATCACAGAGCATCCCTGTGATGTC
Organism: Borostomias antarcticus; assembly: GCF_949987555.1. Taxonomy (NCBI): domain Eukaryota; kingdom Metazoa; phylum Chordata; class Actinopteri; order Stomiiformes; family Stomiidae; genus Borostomias; species Borostomias antarcticus. The sequence goes on from NW_028176149.1 coordinate 1,809,585, forward strand.
ACAATCTGGCTGCTGTGTAAGAACATTTTCATTGGCTGCTGTGTAGGAACATCCTCAATGGCTGATATGTAGGAACATCTTCATTGGCTGCTGTGTAGGAACAGTCTCATTGGCTGCTGTGTCTATCTATCTATCTATCTATCTATCTATCTATCTATCTATCTATCTATCTATCTATCTATCTATCTATCCATCTATCTATCTATCTATCTATCTATCTATCTATCTATCTATCTATCTATCTATCCATCTATCTATCTATCTATCTATCTATCTATCTATCTATCTATCTATCTATCTATCTATCTATCTATCTATCTATCTATATGTCTCTATCTCTATCTATCTATCTAGTGACTCTCAGGGCGGCGCGGCCCCCTTTTATACCCTTCCTGGACGATGAAGATGTTCCTGCACATGAAGATGTTCCTACACAGCAGCCATTGAGGATGTTCCTACACAGCAGCCAATGAAAATGTTCCTACACAGCAGCCAGATTGTGACATCACAGAGCATCCCTGTGATGTCACAATCTGGCTGCTGTGTAAGAACATTTTCATTGGCTGCTGTGTAGGAACATCCTCAATGGCTGCTGTGTAGGAACATCTTCATTGGCTGCTGTGTAGGAACAGTCTCATTGGCTGCTGTGTCTATCTATCTATCTATCTATCTATCTATCTATCTATCTATCTATCTATCTATCTATCTATCTATCTATCTATCTATCTATCTATCTATCTATCTATCTATCTATCTATCTATCTATCTATCTATCTATCTATCTATCTATCTATATGTCTCTATCTCTATCTATCTATCTAGTGACTCTCAGGGCGGCGCGGCCCCCTTTTATACCCTTCCTGGACGATGAAGATGTTCCTGCACATGAAGATGTTCCTACACAGCAGCCATTGAGGATGTTCCTACACAGCAGCCAATGAAAATGTTCCTACACAGCAGCCAGATTGTGACATCACAGAGCATCCCTGTGATGTCACAATCTGGCTGCTGTGTAAGAACATTTTCATTGGCTGCTGTGTAGGAACATCCTCAATGGCTGATATGTAGGAACATCTTCATTGGCTGCTGTGTAGGAACAGTCTCATTGGCTGCTGTGTCAATCTATCTATCTATCTATCTATCTATCTATCTATCTATCTATCTATCTATCCATCTATCTATCTATCTATCTATCTATCCATCTATCTATCTATCTATCTATCTATCTATCTATCTATCTATCTATCTATCTATCTATCTATCTATCTATCTATCTATCTATCTATATGTCTCTATCTCTATCTATCTATCTAGTGACTCTCAGGGCGGCGCGGCCCCCTTTTATACCCTTCCTGGACGATGAAGATGTTCCTGCATATGAAGATGTTCCTACACAGCAGCCATTGAGGATGTTCCTACACAGCAGCCAATGAAAATGTTCCTACACAGCAGCCAGATTGTGACATCACAGAGCATCCCTGTGATGTCACAATCTGGCTGCTGTGTAAGAACATTTTCATTGGCTGCTGTGTAGGAACATCCTCAATGGCTGATATGTAGGAACATCTTCATTGGCTGCTGTGTAGGAACAGTCTCATTGGCTGCTGTGTCTATCTATCTATCTATCTATCTATCTATCTATCTATCTATCTATCTATCTATCTATCTATCTATCTATCTATCTATCTATCTATCTATATGTCTCTATCTCTATCTATCTATCTAGTTACTCTCAGGGCGGCGCGGCCCCCTTTTATACCCTTCCTGGACGATGAAGATGTTCCTGCATATGAAGATGTTCCTACACAGCAGCCATTGAGGATGTTCCTACACAGCAGCCAATGAAAATGTTCCTACACAGCAGCCAGATTGTGACATCACAGAGCTTCCCTGTGATGTCACAATCTGGCTGCTGTGTAAGAACATTTTCATTGGCTGCTGTGTAGGAACATCCTCAATGGCTGCTGTGTTGGAACATCTTCATTGGCTGCTGTGTAGGAACAGTCTCATTGGCTGCTGTGTCTATCTATCTATCTATCTATCTATCTATCTATCTATCTATCTATCTATCTATCTATCTATCTATCTATCTATCTATCTATCTATCTATCTATCTATCTATCTATCTATCTATATGTCTCTATCTCTATCTATCTATCTAGTGACTCTCAGGGCGGCGCGGCCCCCTTTTATACCCTTCCTGGACGATGAAGATGTTCCTGCACATGAAGATGTTCCTACACAGCAGCCATTGAGGATGTTCCTACACAGCAGCCAATGAAAATGTTCCTACACAGCAGCCAGATTGTGACATCACAGAGCATCCCTGTGATGTCACAATCTGGCTGCTGTGTAAGAACATTTTCATTGGCTGCTGTGTAGGAACATCCTCAATGGCTGCTATGTAGGAACATCTTCATTGGCTGCTGTGTAGGAACAGTCTCATTGGCTGCTGTGTCTATCTATCTATCTATCTATCTATCTATCTATCTATCTATCTATCTATCTATCTATCTATCTATCTATCTATCTATCTATCTATCTATCTATCTATCTATATGTCTCTATCTCTATCTATCTATCTAGTGACTCTCAGGGCGGCGCGGCCCCCTTTTATACCCTTCCTGGACGATGAAGATGTTCCTGCACATGAAGATGTTCCTACACAGCAGCCATTGAGGATGTTCCTACACAGCAGCCAATGAAAATGTTCCTACACAGCAGCCAGATTGTGACATCACAGAGCATCCCTGTGATGTCACAATCTGGCTGCTGTGTAAGAACATTTTCATTGGCTGCTGTGTAGGAACATCCTCAATGGCTGCTGTGTAGGAACATCTTCATTGGCTGCTGTGTAGGAACAGTCTCATTGGCTGCTGTGTCTATCAATCTATCTATCTATCTATCTATCTATCTATCTATCTATATGTCTCTATCTCTATCTATCTATCTAGTGACTCTCAGGGCGGCGCGGCCCCCTTTTATACCCTTCCTGGACGATGAAGATGTTCCTGCATATGAAGATGTTCCTACACAGCAGCCATTGAGGATGTTCCTACACAGCAGCCAATGAAAATGTTCCTACACAGCAGCCAGATTGTGACATCACAGAGCATCCCTGTGATGTCACAATCTGGCTGCTGTGTAAGAACATTTTCATTGGCTGCTGTGTAGGAACATCCTCAATGGCTGATATGTAGGAACATCTTCATTGGCTGCTGTGTAGGAACAGTCTCATTGGCTGCTGTGTCTATCTATCTATCTATCTATCTATCTATCTATCTATCTATCTATCTATCTATCTATCTATCTATCTATCTATCTATCTATCTATCTATATGTCTCTATCTCTATCTATCTATCTAGTGACTCTCAGGGCGGCGCGGCCCCCTTTTATACCCTTCCTGGACGATGAAGATGTTCCTGCACATGAAGATGTTCCTACACAGCAGCCATTGAGGATGTTCCTACACAGCAGCCAATGAAAATGTTCCTACACAGCAGCCAGATTGTGACATCACAGAGCATCCCTGTGATGTCACAATCTGGCTGCTGTGTAAGAACATTTTCATTGGCTGCTGTGTAGGAACATCCTCAATGGCTGCTGTGTAGGAACATCTTCATTGGCTGCTGTGTAGGAACAGTCTCATTGGCTGCTGTGTCTATCTATCTATCTATCTATCTATCTATCTATCTATCTATCTATCTATCTATCTATCTATCTATCTATCTATCTATCTATATGTCTCTATCTCTATCTATCTATCTAGTGACTCTCAGGGCGGCGCGGCCCCCTTTTATACCCTTCCTGGACGATGAAGATGTTCCTGCACATGAAGATGTTCCTACACAGCAGCCATTGAGGATGTTCCTACACAGCAGCCAATGAAAATGTTCCTACACAGCAGCCAGATTGTGACATCACAGAGCATCCCTGTGATGTCACAATCTGGCTGCTGTGTAAGAACATTTTCATTGGCTGCTGTGTAGGAACATCCTCAATGGCTGATATGTAGGAACATCTTCATTGGCTGCTGTGTAGGAACAGTCTCATTGGCTGCTGTGTCTATCTATCTATCTATCTATCTATCTATCTATCTATCTATCTATCTATCTATCTATCTATCTATCTATCTATCTATCTATCTATCTATCTATCTATCTATCTATCTATCCATCTATCTATCTATCTATCTATCCATCTATCTATCTATCTATCTATCTATCTATCTATCTATCTATCTATCTATCTATCTATCTATCTATCTATCTATCTATCTATATGTCTCTATCTCTATCTATCTATCTAGTGACTCTCAGGGCGGCGCGGCCCCCTTTTATACCCTTCCTGGACGATGAAGATGTTCCTGCATATGAAGATGTTCCTACACAGCAGCCATTGAGGATGTTCCTACACAGCAGCCAATGAAAATGTTCCTACACAGCAGCCAGATTGTGACATCACAGAGCATCCCTGTGATGTCACAATCTGGCTGCTGTGTAAGAACATTTTCATTGGCTGCTGTGTAGGAACATCCTCAATGGCTGATATGTAGGAACATCTTCATTGGCTGCTGTGTAGGAACAGTCTCATTGGCTGCTGTGTCTATCTATCTATCTATCTATCTATCTATCTATCTATCTATCTATCTATCTATCTATCTATCTATCTATCTATCTATCTATCTATCTATCTATCTATCTATATGTCTCTATCTCTATCTATCTATCTAGTGACTCTCAGGGCGGCGCGGCCCCCTTTTATACCCTTCCTGGACGATGAAGATGTTCCTGCACATGAAGATGTTCCTACACAGCAGCCAGATTGTGACATCACAGAGCTTCCCTGTGATGTCACAATCTGGCTGCTGTGTAAGAACATTTTCATTGGCTGCTGTGTAGGAACATCCTCAATGGCTGCTGTGTTGGAACATCTTCATTGGCTGCTGTGTAGGAACAGTATCATTGGCTGCTGTGTCTATCTATCTATCTATCTATCTATCTATCTATCTATCTATCTATCTATCTATCTATCTATCTATCTATCTATCTATCTATCTATCTATCTATCTATCTATCTATCTATATGTCTCTATCTCTATCTATCTATCTAGTGACTCTCAGGGCGGCGCGGCCCCCTTTTATACCCTTCCTGGACGATGAAGATGTTCCTGCACATGAAGATGTTCCTACACAGCAGCCATTGAGGATGTTCCTACACAGCAGCCAATGAAAATGTTCCTACACAGCAGCCAGATTGTGACATCACAGAGCATCCCTGTGATGTCACAATCTGGCTGCTGTGTAAGAACATTTTCATTGGCTGCTGTGTAGGAACATCCTCAATGGCTGATATGTAGGAACATCTTCATTGGCTGCTGTGTAGGAACAGTCTCATTGGCTGCTGTGTCTATCTATCTATCTATCTATCTATCTATCTATCTATCTATCTATCTATCTATCTATCTATCTATCTATCTATCTATCTATCTATCTATCTATCTATCTATCTATCTATCTATCTATCTATATGTCTCTATCTCTATCTATCTATCTAGTGACTCTCAGGGCGGCGCGGCCCCCTTTTATACCCTTCCTGGACGATGAAGATGTTCCTGCACATGAAGATGTTCCTACACAGCAGCCAGATTGTGACATCACAGAGCTTCCCTGTGATGTCACAATCTGGCTGCTGTGTAAGAACATTTTCATTGGCTGCTGTGTAGGAACATCCTCAATGGCTGCTGTGTTGGAACATCTTCATTGGCTGCTGTGTAGGAACAGTATCATTGGCTGCTGTGTCTATCTATCTATCTATCTATCTATCTATCTATCTATCTATCTATCTATCTATCTATCTATCTATCTATCTATCTATATGTCTCTATCTCTATCTATCTATCTAGTGACTCTCAGGGCGGCGCGGCCCCCTTTTATACCCTTCCTGGACGATGAAGATGTTCCTGCACATGAAGATGTTCCTACACAGCAGCCATTGAGGATGTTCCTACACAGCAGCCAGATTGTGACATCACAGAGCATCCCTGTGATGTCACAATCTGGCTGCTGTGTAAGAACATTTTCATTGGCTGCTGTGTAGGAATATCCTCAATGGCTGCTGTGTAGGAACATCTTCATTGGCTGCTGTGTAGGAACAGTCTCATTGGCTGCTGTGTCTATCTATCTATCTATCTATCTATCTATCTATCCATCTATCTATCTATCTATCTATCTATCTATCTATCTATCTATCTATCTATCTATCTATCTATCTATCTATCTATATGTCTCTATCTCTATCTATCTAGTGACTCTCAGGGTGGCGCGGCCCCCTTTTATACCCTTCCTGGACGATGAAGATGTTCCTGCACATGAAGATGTTCCTACACAGCAGCCATTGAGGATGTTCCTACACAGCAGCCAATGAAAATGTTCCTACACAGCAGCCAGATTGTGACATCACAGAGCATCCCTGTGATGTCACAATCTGGCTGCTGTGTAAGAACATTTTCATTGGCTGCTGTGTAGGAACATCCTCAATGGCTGCTGTGTAGGAACATCTTCATTGGCTGCTGTGTAGGAACAGTCTCATTGGCTGCTGTGTCTATCTATCTATCTATCTATCTATCTATCTATCTATCTATCTATCTATCTATCTATCTATATGTCTCTATCTCTATCTATCTATCTAGTGACTCTCAGGGCGGCGCGGCCCCCTTTTATACCCTTCCTGGACGATGAAGATGTTCCTGCACATGAAGATGTTCCTACACAGCAGCCATTGAGGATGTTCCTACACAGCAGCCAATGAAAATGTTCCTACACAGCAGCCAGATTGTGACATCACAGAGCATCCCTGTGATGTCACAATCTGGCTGCTGTGTAAGAACATTTTCATTGGCTGCTGTGTAGGAACATCCTCAATGGCTGATATGTAGGAACATCTTCATTGGCTGCTGTGTAGGAACAGTCTCATTGGCTGCTGTGTCTATCTATCTATCTATCTATCTATCTATCTATCTATCTATCTATCTATCTATCTATCTATCTATCTATCTATCTATCCATCTATCTATCTATCTATCTATCTATCCATCTATCTATCTATCTATCTATCTATCTATCTATCTATCTATCTATCTATCTATCTATCTATATGTCTCTATCTCTATCTATCTATCTAGTGACTCTCAGGGCGGCGCGGCCCCCTTTTATACCCTTCCTGGACGATGAAGATGTTCCTGCATATGAAGATGTTCCTACACAGCAGCCATTGAGGATGTTCCTACACAGCAGCCAATGAAAATGTTCCTACACAGCAGCCAGATTGTGACATCACAGAGCATCCCTGTGATGTCACAATCTGGCTGCTGTGTAAGAACATTTTCATTGGCTGCTGTGTAGGAACATCCTCAATGGCTGATATGTAGGAACATCTTCATTGGCTGCTGTGTAGGAACAGTCTCATTGGCTGCTGTGTCTATCTATCTATCTATCTATCTATCTATCTATCTATCTATCTATCTATCTATCTATCTATCTATCTATCTATCTATCTATCTATCTATCTATCTATCTATCTATCTATATGTCTCTATCTCTATCTATCTATCTAGTGACTCTCAGGGCGGCGCGGCCCCCTTTTATACCCTTCCTGGACGATGAAGATGTTCCTGCACATGAAGATGTTCCTACACAGCAGCCAGATTGTGACATCACAGAGCTTCCCTGTGATGTCACAATCTGGCTGCTGTGTAAGAACATTTTCATTGGCTGCTGTGTAGGAACATCCTCAATGGCTGCTGTGTTGGAACATCTTCATTGGCTGCTGTGTAGGAACAGTCTCATTGGCTGCTGTGTCTATCTATCTATCTATCTATCTATCTATCTATCTATCTATCTATCTATCTATCTATCTATCTATCTATCTATCTATCTATCTATCTATCTATCTATCTATCTATATGTCTCTATCTCTATCTATCTATCTAGTGACTCTCAGGGCGGCGCGGCCCCCTTTTATACCCTTCCTGGACGATGAAGATGTTCCTGCACATGAAGATGTTCCTACACAGCAGCCAGATTGTGACATCACAGAGCTTCCCTGTGATGTCACAATCTGGCTGCTGTGTAAGAACATTTTCATTGGCTGCTGTGTAGGAACATCCTCAATGGCTGCTGTGTTGGAACATCTTCATTGGCTGCTGTGTAGGAACAGTCTCATTGGCTGCTGTGTCTATCTATCTATCTATCTATATATCTATCTATCTATCTATCTATCTATCTATCTATCTATCTATCTATCTATCTATCTATCTATCTATCTATATGTCTCTATCTCTATCTATCTATCTAGTGACTCTCAGGGCAGCGTGGCCCCCTTTTATACCCTTCCTGGACGATGAAGATGTTCCTGCACATGAAGATGTTCCTACACAGCAGCCATTGAGGATGTTCCTACACAGCAGCCAATGAAAATGTTCCTACACAGCAGCCAGATTGTGACATCACAGAGCATCCCTGTGATGTCACAATCTGGCTGCTGTGTAAGAACATTTTCATTGGCTGCTGTGTAGGAACATCCTCAATGGCTGCTGTGTAGGAACATCTTCATTGGCTGCTGTGTAGGAACAGTCTCATTGGCTGCTGTGTCTATCTATCTATCTATCTATCTATCTATCTATCTATCTATCTATCTATCTATCTATCTATATGTCTCTATCTCTATCTATCTATCTAGTGACTCTCAGGGCGGCGCGGCCCCCTTTTATACCCTTCCTGGACGATGAAGATGTTCCTGCACATGAAGATGTTCCTACACAGCAGCCATTGAGGATGTTCCTACACAGCAGCCAATGAAAATGTTCCTACACAGCAGCCAGATTGTGACATCACAGAGCATCCCTGTGATGTCACAATCTGGCTGCTGTGTAAGAACATTTTCATTGGCTGCTGTGTAGGAACATCCTCAATGGCTGATATGTAGGAACATCTTCATTGGCTGCTGTGTAGGAACAGTCTCATTGGCTGCTGTGTCTATCTATCTATCTATCTATCTATCTATCTATCTATCTATCTATCTATCTATCTATCTATCTATCTATCTATCTATCTATCTATCTATCTATCTATCTATCTATCTATCTATCCATCTATCTATCTATCTATCTATCTATCCATCTATCTATCTATCTATCTATCTATCTATCTATCTATCTATCTATCTATCTATCTATCTATCTATCTATATGTCTCTATCTCTATCTATCTATCTAGTGACTCTCAGGGCGGCGCGGCCCCCTTTTATACCCTTCCTGGACGATGAAGATGTTCCTGCATATGAAGATGTTCCTACACAGCAGCCATTGAGGATGTTCCTACACAGCAGCCAATGAAAATGTTCCTACACAGCAGCCAGATTGTGACATCACAGAGCATCCCTGTGATGTCACAATCTGGCTGCTGTGTAAGAACATTTTCATTGGCTGCTGTGTAGGAACATCCTCAATGGCTGATATGTAGGAACATCTTCATTGGCTGCTGTGTAGGAACAGTCTCATTGGCTGCTGTGTCTATCTATCTATCTATCTATCTATCTATCTATCTATCTATCTATCTATCTATCTATCTATCTATCTATCTATCTATCTATCTATCTATCTATCTATCTATCTATCTATCTATCTATCTATCTATCTATATGTCTCTATCTCTATCTATCTATCTAGTGACTCTCAGGGCGGCGCGGCCCCCTTTTATACCCTTCCTGGACGATGAAGATGTTCCTGCACATGAAGATGTTCCTACACAGCAGCCAGATTGTGACATCACAGAGCTTCCCTGTGATGTCACAATCTGGCTGCTGTGTAAGAACATTTTCATTGGCTGCTGTGTAGGAACATCCTCAATGGCTGCTGTGTTGGAACATCTTCATTGGCTGCTGTGTAGGAACAGTCTCATTGGCTGCTGTGTCTATCTATCTATCTATCTATCTATCTATCTATCTATCTATCTATCTATCTATCTATCTATCTATCTATCTATCTATCTATCTATCTATCTATCTATCTATCTATCTATCTATCTATCTATCTATCTATCTATATGTCTCTATCTCTATCTATCTATCTAGTGACTCTCAGGGCGGCGCGGCCCCCTTTTATACCCTTCCTGGACGATGAAGATGTTCCTGCACATGAAGATGTTCCTACACAGCAGCCAGATTGTGACATCACAGAGCTTCCCTGTGATGTCACAATCTGGCTGCTGTGTAAGAACATTTTCATTGGCTGCTGTGTAGGAACATCCTCAATGGCTGCTGTGTTGGAACATCTTCATTGGCTGCTGTGTAGGAACAGTCTCATTGGCTGCTGTGTCTATCTATCTATCTATCTATATATCTATCTATCTATCTATCTATCTATCTATCTATCTATCTATCTATCTATCTATCTATCTATCTATCTATCTATCTATCTATATGTCTCTATCTCTATCTATCTATCTAGTGACTCTCAGGGCGGCGTGGCCCCCTTTTATACCCTTCCTGGACGATGAAGATGTTCCTGCACATGAAGATGTTCCTACACAGCAGCCATTGAGGATGTTCCTACACAGCAGCCAATGAAAATGTTCCTACACAGCAGCCAGATTGTGACATCACAGAGCATCCCTGTGATGTCACAATCTGGCTGCTGTGTAAGAACATTTTCATTGGCTGCTGTGTAGGAACATCCTCAATGGCTGCTATGTAGGAACATCTTCATTGGCTGCTGTGTAGGAACAGTCTCATTGGCTGCTGTGTCTATCTATCTATCTATCTATCTATCTATCTATCTATCTATCTATCTATCTATCTATCTATCTATCTATCTATCTATCTATCTATCTATCTATCTATCTATCTATCTATCTATCTATCTATATGTCTCTATCTCTATCTATCTATCTAGTGACTCTCAGGGCGGCGCGGCCCCCTTTTATACCCTTCCTGGACGATGAAGATGTTCCTGCACATGAAGATGTTCCTACACAGCAGCCATTGAGGATGTTCCTACACAGCAGCCAATGAAAATGTTCCTACACAGCAGCCAGATTGTGACATCACAGAGCATCCCTGTGATGTCACAATCTGGCTGCTGTGTAAGAACATTTTCATTGGCTGCTGTGTAGGAACATCCTCAATGGCTGATATGTAGGAACATCTTCATTGGCTGCTGTGTAGGAACAGTCTCATTGGCTGCTGTGTCTATCTATCTATCTATCTATCTATCTATCTATCTATCTATCTATCTATCTATCTATCTATCTATCTATCTATCTATCTATCTATCTATCTATCTATCCATCTATCTATCTATCTATCTATCCATCTATCTATCTATCTATCTATCTATCTATCTATCTATCTATCTATCTATCTATCTATCTATCTATCTATCTATCTATCTATCTATCTATCTATCTATCTATCTATCTATATGTCTCTATCTCTATCTATCTATCTAGTGACTCTCAGGGCGGCGCGGCCCCCTTTTATACCCTTCCTGGACGATGAAGATGTTCCTGCATATGAAGATGTTCCTACACAGCAGCCATTGAGGATGTTCCTACACAGCAGCCAATGAAAATGTTCCTACACAGCAGCCAGATTGTGACATCACAGAGCATCCCTGTGATGTCACAATCTGGCTGCTGTGTAAGAACATTTTCATTGGCTGCTGTGTAGGAACATCCTCAATGGCTGATATGTAGGAACATCTTCATTGGCTGCTGTGTAGGAACAGTCTCATTGGCTGCTGTGTCTATCTATCTATCTATCTATCTATCTATCTATCTATCTATCTATCTATCTATCTATCTATCTATCTATCTATCTATATGTCTCTATCTCTATCTATCTATCTAGTGACTCTCAGGGCGGCGCGGCCCCCTTTTATACCCTTCCTGGACGATGAAGATGTTCCTGCACATGAAGATGTTCCTACACAGCAGCCATTGAGGATGTTCCTACACAGCAGCCAATGAAAATGTTCCTACACAGCAGCCAGATTGTGACATCACAGAGCATCCCTGTGATGTCACAATCTGGCTGCTGTGTAAGAACATTTTCATTGGCTGCTGTGTAGGAATATCCTCAATGGCTGCTGTGTAGGAACATCTTCATTGGCTGCTGTGTAGGAACAGTCTCATTGGCTGCTGTGTCTATCTATCTATCTATCTATCTATCTATCTATCCATCTATCTATCTATCTATCTATCTATCTATCTATCTATCTATCTATCTATCTATCTATCTATCTATCTATCTATCTATCTATCTATCTATCTATCTATCTATCTATCTATATGTCTCTATCTCTATCTATCTAGTGACTCTCAGGGTGGCGCGGCCCCCTTTTATACCCTTCCTGGACGATGAAGATGTTCCTGCACATGAAGATGTTCCTACACAGCAGCCATTGAGGATGTTCCTACACAGCAGCCAATGAAAATGTTCCTACACAGCAGCCAGATTGTGACATCACAGAGCATCCCTGTGATGTCACAATCTGGCTGCTGTGTAAGAACATTTTCATTGGCTGCTGTGTAGGAACATCCTCAATGGCTGCTGTGTAGGAACATCTTCATTGGCTGCTGTGTAGGAACAGTCTCATTGGCTGCTGTGTCTATCTATCTATCTATCTATCTATCTATCTATCTATCTATCTATCTATCTATCTATCTATCTATCTATCTATCTATCTATCTATCTATCTATCTATCTATCTATCTATATGTCTCTATCTCTATCTATCTATCTAGTGACTCTCAGGGCGGCGCGGCCCCCTTTTATACCCTTCCTGGACGATGAAGATGTTCCTGCACATGAAGATGTTCCTACACAGCAGCCATTGAGGATGTTCCTACACAGCAGCCAATGAAAATGTTCCTACACAGCAGCCAGATTGTGACATCACAGAGCATCCCTGTGATGTCACAATCTGGCTGCTGTGTAAGAACATTTTCATTGGCTGCTGTGTAGGAACATCCTCAATGGCTGATATGTAGGAACATCTTCATTGGCTGCTGTGTAGGAACAGTCTCATTGGCTGCTGTGTCTATCTATCTATCTATCTATCTATCTATCTATCTATCTATCTATCTATCTATCTATCTATCTATCTATCTATCTATCTATCTATCTATCTATCTATCCATCTATCTATCTATCTATCTATCTATCTATCCATCTATCTATCTATCTATCTATCTATCTATCTATCTATCTATCTATCTATCTATCTATATGTCTCTATCTCTATCTATCTATCTAGTGACTCTCAGGGCGGCGCGGCCCCCTTTTATACCCTTCCTGGACGATGAAGATGTTCCTGCATATGAAGATGTTCCTACACAGCAGCCATTGAGGATGTTCCTACACAGCAGCCAATGAAAATGTTCCTACACAGCAGCCAGATTGTGACATCACAGAGCATCCCTGTGATGTCACAATCTGGCTGCTGTGTAAGAACATTTTCATTGGCTGCTGTGTAGGAACATCCTCAATGGCTGATATGTAGGAACATCTTCATTGGCTGCTGTGTAGGAACAGTCTCATTGGCTGCTGTGTCTATCTATCTATCTATCTATCTATCTATCTATCTATCTATCTATCTATCTATCTATCTATCTATCTATCTATCTATCTATCTATCTATCTATCTATCTATATGTCTCTATCTCTATCTATCTATCTAGTGACTCTCAGGGCGGCGCGGCCCCCTTTTATACCCTTCCTGGACGATGAAGATGTTCCTGCACATGAAGATGTTCCTACACAGCAGCCAGATTGTGACATCACAGAGCTTCCCTGTGATGTCACAATCTGGCTGCTGTGTAAGAACATTTTCATTGGCTGCTGTGTAGGAACATCCTCAATGGCTGCTGTGTTGGAACATCTTCATTGGCTGCTGTGTAGGAACAGTCTCATTGGCTGCTGTGTCTATCTATCTATCTATCTATCTATCTATCTATCTATCTATCTATCTATCTATCTATCTATCTATCTATCTATCTATCTATCTATCTATCTATCTATCTATCTATATGTCTCTATCTCTATCTATCTATCTAGTGACTCTCAGGGCGGCGCGGCCCCCTTTTATACCCTTCCTGGACGATGAAGATGTTCCTGCACATGAAGATGTTCCTACACAGCAGCCAGATTGTGACATCACAGAGCTTCCCTGTGATGTCACAATCTGGCTGCTGTGTAAGAACATTTTCATTGGCTGCTGTGTAGGAACATCCTCAATGGCTGCTGTGTTGGAACATCTTCATTGGCTGCTGTGTAGGAACAGTCTCATTGGCTGCTGTGTCTATCTATCTATCTATCTATCTATATATCTATCTATCTATCTATCTATCTATCTATCTATCTATCTATCTATCTATCTATCTATCTATCTATATGTCTCTATCTCTATCTATCTATCTAGTGACTCTCAGGGCGGCGTGGCCCCCTTTTATACCCTTCCTGGACGATGAAGATGTTCCTGCACATGAAGATGTTCCTACACAGCAGCCATTGAGGATGTTCCTACACAGCAGCCAATGAAAATGTTCCTACACAGCAGCCAGATTGTGACATCACAGAGCATCCCTGTGATGTCACAATCTGGCTGCTGTGTAAGAACATTTTCATTGGCTGCTGTGTAGGAACATCCTCAATGGCTGCTATGTAGGAACATCTTCATTGGCTGCTGTGTAGGAACAGTCTCATTGGCTGCTGTGTCTATCTATCTATCTATCTATCTATCTATCTATCTATCTATCTATCTATCTATCTATCTATCTATATATCTATCTATCTATCTATCTATCTATCTATCTATCTATATGTCTCTATCTCTATCTATCTATCTAGTGACTCTCAGGGCGGCGCGGCCCCCTTTTATACCCTTCCTGGACGATGAAGATGTTCCTGCACATGAAGATGTTCCTACACAGCAGCCATTGAGGATGTTCCTACACAGCAGCCAATGAAAATGTTCCTACACAGCAGCCAGATTGTGACATCACAGAGCATCCCTGTGATGTCACAATCTGGCTGCTGTGTAAGAACATTTTCATTGGCTGCTGTGTAGGAACATCCTCAATGGCTGATATGTAGGAACATCTTCATTGGCTGCTGTGTAGGAACAGTCTCATTGGCTGCTGTGTCTATCTATCTATCTATCTATCTATCTATCTATCTATCTATCTATCTATCTATCTATCTATCTATCTATCTATCTATCCATCTATCTATCTATCTATCTATCCATCTATCTATCTATCTATCTATCTATCTATCTATCTATCTATCTATCTATCTATCTATCTATCTATCTATCTATCTATCTATCTATCTATCTATCTATCTATCTATCTATATGTCTCTATCTCTATCTATCTATCTAGTGACTCTCAGGGCGGCGCGGCCCCCTTTTATACCCTTCCTGGACGATGAAGATGTTCCTGCATATGAAGATGTTCCTACACAGCAGCCATTGAGGATGTTCCTACACAGCAGCCAATGAAAATGTTCCTACACAGCAGCCAGATTGTGACATCACAGAGCATCCCTGTGATGTCACAATCTGGCTGCTGTGTAAGAACATTTTCATTGGCTGCTGTGTAGGAACATCCTCAATGGCTGATATGTAGGAACATCTTCATTGGCTGCTGTGTAGGAACAGTCTCATTGGCTGCTGTGTCTATCTATCTATCTATCTATCTATCTATCTATCTATCTATCTATCTATCTATCTATCTATCTATCTATCTATCTATCTATATGTCTCTATCTCTATCTATCTATCTAGTGACTCTCAGGGCGGCGCGGCCCCCTTTTATACCCTTCCTGGACGATGAAGATGTTCCTGCACATGAAGATGTTCCTACACAGCAGCCAGATTGTGACATCACAGAGCTTCCCTGTGATGTCACAATCTGGCTGCTGTGTAAGAACATTTTCATTGGCTGCTGTGTAGGAACATCCTCAATGGCTGCTGTGTTGGAACATCTTCATTGGCTGCTGTGTAGGAACAGTATCATTGGCTGCTGTGTCTATCTATCTATCTATCTATCTATCTATCTATCTATCTATCTATCTATCTATCTATCTATCTATCTATCTATCTATCTATCTATCTATCTATCTATCTATCTATCTATATGTCTCTATCTCTATCTATCTATCTAGTGACTCTCAGGGCGGCGCGGCCCCCTTTTATACCCTTCCTGGACGATGAAGATGTTCCTGCATATGAAGATGTTCCTACACAGCAGCCATTGAGGATGTTCCTACACAGCAGCCAATGAAAATGTTCCTACACAGCAGCCAGATTGTGACATCACAGAGCATCCCTGTGATGTCACAATCTGGCTGCTGTGTAAGAACATTTTCATTGGCTGCTGTGTAGGAACATCCTCAATGGCTGATATGTAGGAACATCTTCATTGGCTGCTGTGTAGGAACAGTCTCATTGGCTGCTGTGTCTATCTATCTATCTATCTATCTATCTATCTATCTATCTATCTATCTATCTATCTATCTATCTATCTATCTATCTATCTATCTATCTATCTATCTATATGTCTCTATCTCTATCTATCTATCTAGTGACTCTCAGGGCGGCGCGGCCCCCTTTTATACCCTTCCTGGACGATGAAGATGTTCCTGCACATGAAGATGTTCCTACACAGCAGCCAGATTGTGACATCACAGAGCTTCCCTGTGATGTCACAATCTGGCTGCTGTGTAAGAACATTTTCATTGGCTGCTGTGTAGGAACATCCTCAATGGCTGCTGTGTTGGAACATCTTCATTGGCTGCTGTGTAGGAACAGTATCATTGGCTGCTGTGTCTATCTATCTATCTATCTATCTATCTATCTATCTATCTATCTATCTATCTATCTATCTATCTATCTATCTATCTATCTATCTATCTATATGTCTCTATCTCTATCTATCTATCTAGTGACTCTCAGGGCGGCGCGGCCCCCTTTTATACCCTTCCTGGACGATGAAGATGTTCCTGCACATGAAGATGTTCCTACACAGCAGCCATTGAGGATGTTCCTACACAGCAGCCAATGAAAATGTTCCTACACAGCAGCCAGATTGTGACATCACAGAGCATCCCTGTGATGTCACAATCTGGCTGCTGTGTAAGAACATTTTCATTGGCTGCTGTGTAGGAATATCCTCAATGGCTGCTGTGTAGGAACATCTTCATTGGCTGCTGTGTAGGAACAGTCTCATTGGCTGCTGTGTCTATCTATCTATCTATCTATCTATCTATCCATCTATCTATCTATCTATCTATCTATCTATCTATCTATCTATCTATCTATCTATCTATCTATCTATCTATCTATCTATCTATCTATCTATCTATCTATCTATCTATCTATCTATCTATCTATCTATCTATCTATCTATCTATCTATCTATATGTCTCTATCTCTATCTATCTAGTGACTCTCAGGGTGGCGCGGCCCCCTTTTATACCCTTCCTGGACGATGAAGATGTTCCTGCACATGAAGATGTTCCTACACAGCAGCCATTGAGGATGTTCCTACACAGCAGCCAATGAAAATGTTCCTACACAGCAGCCAGATTGTGACATCACAGAGCATCCCTGTGATGTCACAATCTGGCTGCTGTGTAAGAACATTTTCATTGGCTGCTGTGTAGGAACATCCTCAATGGCTGCTGTGTAGGAACATCTTCATTGGCTGCTGTGTAGGAACAGTCTCATTGGCTGCTGTGTCTATCTATCTATCTATCTATCTATCTATCTATCTATCTATCTATCTATCTATCTATCTATCTATCTATCTATCTATCTATCTATCTATCTATCTATCTATCTATCTATCTATCTATCTATATGTCTCTATCTCTATCTATCTATCTAGTGACTCTCAGGGCGGCGCGGCCCCCTTTTATACCCTTCCTGGACGATGAAGATGTTCCTGCACATGAAGATGTTCCTACACAGCAGCCATTGAGGATGTTCCTACACAGCAGCCAATGAAAATGTTCCTACACAGCAGCCAGATTGTGACATCACAGAGCATCCCTGTGATGTCACAATCTGGCTGCTGTGTAAGAACATTTTCATTGGCTGCTGTGTAGGAACATCCTCAATGGCTGATATGTAGGAACATCTTCATTGGCTGCTGTGTAGGAACAGTCTCATTGGCTGCTGTGTCTATCTATCTATCTATCTATCTATCTATCTATCTATCTATCTATCTATCTATCTATCTATCTATATATCTATCTATCTATCTATCTATCTATCTATCCATCTATCTATCTATCTATCTATCTATCCATCTATCTATCTATCTATCTATCTATCTATCTATCTATCTATCTATCTATCTATCTATATGTCTCTATCTCTATCTATCTATCTAGTGACTCTCAGGGCGGCGCGGCCCCCTTTTATACCCTTCCTGGACGATGAAGATGTTCCTGCATATGAAGATGTTCCTACACAGCAGCCATTGAGGATGTTCCTACACAGCAGCCAATGAAAATGTTCCTACACAGCAGCCAGATTGTGACATCACAGAGCATCCCTGTGATGTCACAATCTGGCTGCTGTGTAAGAACATTTTCATTGGCTGCTGTGTAGGAACATCCTCAATGGCTGATATGTAGGAACATCTTCATTGGCTGCTGTGTAGGAACAGTCTCATTGGCTGCTGTGTCTATCTATCTATCTATCTATCTATCTATCTATCTATCTATCTATCTATCTATCTATCTATCTATCTATCTATCTATATGTCTCTATCTCTATCTATCTATCTAGTGACTCTCAGGGCGGCGCGGCCCCCTTTTATACCCTTCCTGGACGATGAAGATGTTCCTGCACATGAAGATGTTCCTACACAGCAGCCAGATTGTGACATCACAGAGCTTCCCTGTGATGTCACAATCTGGCTGCTGTGTAAGAACATTTTCATTGGCTGCTGTGTAGGAACATCCTCAATGGCTGCTGTGTTGGAACATCTTCATTGGCTGCTGTGTAGGAACAGTCTCATTGGCTGCTGTGTCTATCTATCTATCTATCTATCTATCTATCTATCTATCTATCTATCTATCTATCTATCTATCTATCTATCTATCTATCTATCTATCTATCTATCTATCTATCTATCTATCTATCTATCTATCTATCTATATGTCTCTATCTCTATCTATCTATCTAGTGACTCTCAGGGCGGCGCGGCCCCCTTTTATACCCTTCCTGGACGATGAAGATGTTCCTGCACATGAAGATGTTCCTACACAGCAGCCAGATTGTGACATCACAGAGCTTCCCTGTGATGTCACAATCTGGCTGCTGTGTAAGAACATTTTCATTGGCTGCTGTGTAGGAACATCCTCAATGGCTGCTGTGTTGGAACATCTTCATTGGCTGCTGTGTAGGAACAGTCTCATTGGCTGCTGTGTCTATCTATCTATCTATCTATCTATCTATATATCTATCTATCTATCTATCTATCTATCTATCTATCTATCTATCTATCTATCTATCTATCTATCTATCTATATGTCTCTATCTCTATCTATCTATCTAGTGACTCTCAGGGCGGCGTGGCCCCCTTTTATACCCTTCCTGGACGATGAAGATGTTCCTGCACATGAAGATGTTCCTACACAGCAGCCATTGAGGATGTTCCTACACAGCAGCCAATGAAAATGTTCCTACACAGCAGCCAGATTGTGACATCACAGAGCATCCCTGTGATGTCACAATCTGGCTGCTGTGTAAGAACATTTTCATTGGCTGCTGTGTAGGAACATCCTCAATGGCTGCTATGTAGGAACATCTTCATTGGCTGCTGTGTAGGAACAGTCTCATTGGCTGCTGTGTCTATCTATCTATCTATCTATCTATCTATCTATCTATCTATCTATCTATCTATCTATCTATCTATCTATCTATCTATCTATCTATCTATCTATCTATCTATCTATCTATCTATCTATCTATATGTCTCTATCTCTATCTATCTATCTAGTGACTCTCAGGGCGGCGCAGCCCCCTTTTATACCCTTCCTGGACGATGAAGATGTTCCTGCACATGAAGATGTTCCTACACAGCAGCCATTGAGGATGTTCCTACACAGCAGCCAATGAAAATGTTCCTACACAGCAGCCAGATTGTGACATCACAGAGCATCCCTGTGATGTCACAATCTGGCTGCTGTGTAGGAACATTTTCATTGGCTGCTGTGTAGGAACATCCTCAATGGCTGCTGTGTAGGAATATCTTCATTGGCTGCTGTGTAGGAACAGTCTCATTGGCTGCTGTGTCTATCTATCTATCTATCTATCTATCTATCTATCTATCTATCTATCTATCTATCTATCTATCTATCTATCTATCTATCTATCTATCTATCTATCTATCTATCTATCTATGTCTCTATCTCTATCTATCTATCTAGTGACTCTCAGGGCGGCGCGGCCCCCTTTTATACCCTTCCTGGACGATGAAGATGTTCCTGCACATGAAGATGTTCCTACACAGCAGCCATTGAGGATGTTCCTACACAGCAGCCAATGAAAATGTTCCTACACAGCAGCCAGATTGTGACATCACAGAGCATCCCTGTGATGTCACAATCTGGCTGCTGTGTAAGAACATTTTCATTGGCTGCTGTGTAGGAACATCCTCAATGGCTGCTGTGTAGGAACATCTTCATTGGCTGCTGTGTAGGAACAGTCTCATTGGCTGCTGTGTCTATCTATCTATCTATCTATCTATCTATCTATCTATCTATCTATCTATCTATCTATCTATCTATCTATCTATCTATCTATATGTCTCTATCTCTATCTATCTATCTAGTGACTCTCAGGGCGGCGCGGCCCCCTTTTATACCCTTCCTGGACGATGAAGATGTTCCTGCACATGAAGATGTTCCTACACAGCAGCCATTGAGGATGTTCCTACACAGCAGCCAATGAAAATGTTCCTACACAGCAGCCAGATTGTGACATCACAGAGCATCCCTGTGATGTCACAATCTGGCTGCTGTGTAAGAACATTTTCATTGGCTGCTGTGTAGGAACATCCTCAATGGCTGATATGTAGGAACATCTTCATTGGCTGCTGTGTAGGAACAGTCTCATTGGCTGCTGTGTCTATCTATCTATCTATCTATCTATCTATCTATCTATCTATCTATCTATCTATCTATCTATCTATCTATCTATCTATCTATCTATCTATCTATCTATCCATCTATCTATCTATCTATCTATCTATCTATCTATCTATCTATCTATCTATCTATCTATCTATCTATCTATCTATATGTCTCTATCTCCATCTATCTATCTAGTGACTCTCAGGGCGGCGCGGCCCCCTTTTATACCCTTCCTGGACGATGAAGATGTTCCTGCACATGAAGATGTTCCTACACAGCAGCCATTGAGGATGTTCCTACACAGCAGCCAATGAAAATGTTCCTACACAGCAGCCAGATTGTGACATCACAGAGCATCCCTGTGATGTCACAATCTGGCTGCTGTGTAAGAACATTTTCATTGGCTGCTGTGTAGGAACATCCTCAATGGCTGCTGTGTTGGAACATCTTCATTGGCTGCTGTGTAGGAACAGTCTCATTGGCTGCTGTGTCTATCTATCTATCTATCTATCTATCTATCTATCTATCTATCTATCTATCTATCTATCTATCTATCTATCTATCTATCTATCTATCTATCTATCTATCTATCTATCTATCTATCTATATGTCTCTATCTCTATCTATCTATCTAGTGACTCTCAGGGCGGCGCGGCCCCCTTTTATACCCTTCCTGGACGATGAAGATGTTCCTGCACATGAAGATGTTCCTACACAGCAGCCATTGAGGATGTTCCTACACAGCAGCCAATGAAAATGTTCCTACACAGCAGCCAGATTGTGACATCACAGAGCATCCCTGTGATGTCACAATCTGGCTGCTGTGTAAGAACATTTTCATTGGCTGCTGTGTAGGAACATCCTCAATGGCTGCTGTGTAAGAACATCTTCATTGGCTGCTGTGTAGGAACAGTCTCATTGGCTGCTGTGTCTATCAATCTATCTATCTATCTATCAATCTATCTATCTATCTATCTATCTATCTATCTATCTATCTATCTATCTATCTATCTATCTATCTATCTATCTATCTATCTATCTATCTATCTATCTATCTATATGTCTCTATCTCTATCTATCTATCTAGTGACTCTCAGGGCGGCGCGGCCCCCTTTTATACCCTTCCTGGACTTTGAAGATGTTCCTGCACATGAAGATGTTCCTACACAGCAGCCATTGAGGATGTTCCTACACAGCAGCCAATGAAAATGTTCCTACACAGCAGCCAGATTGTGACATCACAGAGCATCCCTGTGATGTCACAATCTGGCTGCTGTGTAAGAACATTTTCATTGGCTGCTGTGTAGGAACATCCTCAATGGCTGCTGTGTAGGAACATCTTCATTGGCTGCTGTGTAGGAACAGTCTCATTGGCTGTTGTGTCTATCAATCTATCTATCTATCTATCTATCTATCTATCTATCTATCTATCTATCTATCTATCTATCTATCTATCTATCTATCTATCTATCTATCTATATGTCTCTATCTCTATCTATCTATCTAGTGACTCTCAGGGCGGCGCGGCCCCCTTTTATACCCTTCCTGGACGATGAAGATGTTCCTGCATATGAAGATGTTCCTACACAGCAGCCATTGAGGATGTTCCTACACAGCAGCCAATGAAAATGTTCCTACACAGCAGCCAGATTGTGACATCACAGAGCATCCCTGTGATGTCACAATCTGGCTGCTGTGTAAGAACATTTTCATTGGCTGCTGTGTAGGAACATCCTCAATGGCTGATATGTAGGAACATCTTCATTGGCTGCTGTGTAGGAACAGTCTCATTGGCTGCTGTGTCTATCTATCTATCTATCTATCTATCTATCTATCTATCTATCTATCTATCTATCTATCTATCTATCTATCTATCTATCTATCTATCTATCTATCTATATGTCTCTATCTCTATCTATCTATCTAGTGACTCTCAGGGCGGCGCGGCCCCCTTTTATACCCTTCCTGGACGATGAAGATGTTCCTGCATATGAAGATGTTCCTACACAGCAGCCATTGAGGATGTTCCTACACAGCAGCCAATGAAAATGTTCCTACACAGCAGCCAGATTGTGACATCACAGAGCATCCCTGTGATGTCACAATCTGGCTGCTGTGTAAGAACATTTTCATTGGCTGCTGTGTAGGAACATCCTCAATGGCTGATATGTAGGAACATCTTCATTGGCTGCTGTGTAGGAACAGTCTCATTGGCTGCTGTGTCTATCTATCTATCTATCTATCTATCTATCTATCTATCTATCTATCTATCTATCTATCTATCTATCTATATGTCTCTATCTCTATCTATCTATCTAGTGACTCTCAGGGCGGCGCGGCCCCCTTTTATACCCTTCCTGGACGATGAAGATGTTCCTGCACATGAAGATGTTCCTACACAGCAGCCAGATTGTGACATCACAGAGCATCCCTGTGATGTCACAATCTGGCTGCTGTGTAAGAACATTTTCATTGGCTGCTGTGTAGGAACATCCTCAATGGCTGATATGTAGGAACATCTTCATTGGCTGCTGTGTAGGAACAGTCTCATTGGCTGCTGTGTCTATCTATCTATCTATCTATCTATCTATCTATCTATCTATCTATCTATCTATCTATCTATCTATCTATCTATCTATCTATCTATCTATCTATCTATCTATCTATCTATCTATCTATCTATATGTCTCTATCTCTATCTATCTATCTAGTGACTCTCAGGGCGGCGCAGCCCCCTTTTATACCCTTCCTGGACGATGAAGATGTTCCTGCACATGAAGATGTTCCTACACAGCAGCCATTGAGGATGTTCCTACACAGCAGCCAATGAAAATGTTCCTACACAGCAGCCAGATTGTGACATCACAGAGCATCCCTGTGATGTCACAATCTGGCTGCTGTGTAGGAACATTTTCATTGGCTGCTGTGTAGGAACATCCTCAATGGCTGCTGTGTAGGAATATCTTCATTGGCTGCTGTGTAGGAACAGTCTCATTGGCTGCTGTGTCTATCTATCTATCTATCTATCTATCTATCTATCTATCTATCTATCTATCTATCTATCTATCTATCTATCTATCTATCTATCTATCTATCTATCTATCTATCTATCTATCTATCTATCTATCTATCTATCTATCTATGTCTCTATCTCTATCTATCTATCTAGTGACTCTCAGGGCGGCGCGGCCCCCTTTTATACCCTTCCTGGACGATGAAGATGTTCCTGCACATGAAGATGTTCCTACACAGCAGCCATTGAGGATGTTCCTACACAGCAGCCAATGAAAATGTTCCTACACAGCAGCCAGATTGTGACATCACAGAGCATCCCTGTGATGTCACAATCTGGCTGCTGTGTAAGAACATTTTCATTGGCTGCTGTGTAGGAACATCCTCAATGGCTGCTGTGTAGGAACATCTTCATTGGCTGCTGTGTAGGAACAGTCTCATTGGCTGCTGTGTCTATCTATCTATCTATCTATCTATCTATCTATCTATCTATCTATCTATCTATCTATCTATCTATCTATCTATATGTCTCTATCTCTATCTATCTATCTAGTGACTCTCAGGGCGGCGCGGCCCCCTTTTATACCCTTCCTGGACGATGAAGATGTTCCTGCACATGAAGATGTTCCTACACAGCAGCCATTGAGGATGTTCCTACACAGCAGCCAATGAAAATGTTCCTACACAGCAGCCAGATTGTGACATCACAGAGCATCCCTGTGATGTCACAATCTGGCTGCTGTGTAAGAACATTTTCATTGGCTGCTGTGTAGGAACATCCTCAATGGCTGATATGTAGGAACATCTTCATTGGCTGCTGTGTAGGAACAGTCTCATTGGCTGCTGTGTCTATCTATCTATCTATCTATCTATCTATCTATCTATCTATCTATCTATCCATCTATCTATCTATCTATCTATCTATCTATCTATCTATCTATCCATCTATCTATCTATCTATCTATCTATCTATCTATCTATCTATCTATCTATATGTCTCTATCTCTATCTATCTATCTAGTGACTCTCAGGGCGGCGCGGCCCCCTTTTATACCCTTCCTGGACGATGAAGATGTTCCTGCACATGAAGATGTTCCTACACAGCAGCCATTGAGGATGTTCCTACACAGCAGCCAATGAAAATGTTCCTACACAGCAGCCAGATTGTGACATCACAGAGCATCCCTGTGATGTCACAATCTGGCTGCTGTGTAAGAACATTTTCATTGGCTGCTGTGTAGGAACATCCTCAATGGCTGATATGTAGGAACATCTTCATTGGCTGCTGTGTAGGAACAGTCTCATTGGCTGCTGTGTCTATCTATCTATCTATCTATCTATCTATCTATCTATCTATCCATCTATCTATCTATCTATCTATCTATCTATCTATCTATCTATCTATCTATCTATCTATCTATCTATCTATCTATCTATCTATCTATCTATCTATCTATCTATATGTCTCTATCTCCATCTATCTATCTAGTGACTCTCAGGGCGGCGCGGCCCCCTTTTATACCCTTCCTGGACGATGAAGATGTTCCTGCACATGAAGATGTTCCTACACAGCAGCCATTGAGGATGTTCCTACACAGCAGCCAATGAAAATGTTCCTACACAGCAGCCAGATTGTGACATCACAGAGCATCCCTGTGATGTCACAATCTGGCTGCTGTGTAAGAACATTTTCATTGGCTGCTGTGTAGGAACATCCTCAATGGCTGCTGTGTTGGAACATCTTCATTGGCTGCTGTGTAGGAACAGTCTCATTGGCTGCTGTGTCTATCTATCTATCTATCTATCTATCTATCTATCTATCTATCTATCTATCGATCTATCTATCTATCTATCTATCTATCTATCTATCTATCTATCTATCTATCTATCTATCTATCTATCTATCTATCTATCTATCTATCTATCTATATGTCTCTATCTCTATCTATCTATCTAGTGACTCTCAGGGCGGCGCGGCCCCCTTTTATACCCTTCCTGGACGATGAAGATGTTCCTGCACATGAAGATGTTCCTACACAGCAGCCATTGAGGATGTTCCTACACAGCAGCCAATGAAAATGTTCCTACACAGCAGCCAGATTGTGACATCACAGAGCATCCCTGTGATGTCACAATCTGGCTGCTGTGTAAGAACATTTTCATTGGCTGCTGTGTAGGAACATCCTCAATGGCTGCTGTGTAAGAACATCTTCATTGGCTGCTGTGTAGGAACAGTCTCATTGGCTGCTGTGTCTATCAATCTATCTATCTATCTATCTATCAATCTATCTATCTATCTATCTATCTATCTATCTATCTATCTATCTATCTATCTATCTATCTATCTATCTATCTATCTATCTATCTATCTATCTATCTATCTATCTATCTATCTATCTATCTATATGTCTCTATCTCTATCTATCTATCTAGTGACTCTCAGGGCGGCGCGGCCCCCTTTTATACCCTTCCTGGACTTTGAAGATGTTCCTGCACGTGAAGATGTTCCTACACAGCAGCCATTGAGGATGTTCCTACACAGCAGCCAATGAAAATGTTCCTACACAGCAGCCAGATTGTGACATCACAGAGCATCCCTGTGATGTCACAATCTGGCTGCTGTGTAAGAACATTTTCATTGGCTGCTGTGTAGGAACATCCTCAATGGCTGCTGTGTAGGAACATCTTCATTGGCTGCTGTGTAGGAACAGTCTCATTGGCTGTTGTGTCTATCAATCTATCTATCTATCTATCTATCTATCTATCTATCTATCTATCTATCTATCTATCTATCTATCTATCTATCTATCTATCTATCTATCTATCTATCTATCTATCTATCTATCTCTAGCCAGATTGTGACATCACAGAGCATCCCTGTGATGTCACAATCTGGCTGCTGTGTAAGAACATTTTCATTGGCTGCTGTGTAGGAACATCCTCAATGGCTGCTGTGTAAGAACATCTTCATTGGCTGCTGTGTAGGAACAGTCTCATTGGCTGCTGTGTCTATCAATCTATCTATCTATCTATCAATCTATCTATCTATCTATCTATCTATCTATCTATCTATCTATCTATCTATCTATCTATCTATCTATCTATCTATCTATCTATCTATCTATCTATATGTCTCTATCTCTATCTATCTATCTAGTGACTCTCAGGGCGGCGCGGCCCCCTTTTATACCCTTCCTGGACGATGAAGATGTTCCTGCATATGAAGATGTTCCTACACAGCAGCCATTGAGGATGTTCCTACACAGCAGCCAATGAAAATGTTCCTACACAGCAGCCAGATTGTGACATCACAGAGCATCCCTGTGATGTCACAATCTGGCTGCTGTGTAAGAACATTTTCATTGGCTGCTGTGTAGGAACATCCTCAATGGCTGATATGTAGGAACATCTTCATTGGCTGCTGTGTAGGAACAGTCTCATTGGCTGCTGTGTCTATCTATCTATCTATCTATCTATCTATCTATCTATCTATCTATCTATCTATCTATCTATCTATCTATCTATCTATCCATCTATCTATCTATCTATCTATCTATCCATCTATCTATCTATCTATCTATCTATCTATCTATCTATCTATCTATCTATATGTCTCTATCTCTATCTATCTATCTAGTGACTCTCAGGGCGGCGCGGCCCCCTTTTATACCCTTCCTGGACGATGAAGATGTTCCTGCATATGAAGATGTTCCTACACAGCAGCCATTGAGGATGTTCCTACACAGCAGCCAATGAAAATGTTCCTACACAGCAGCCAGATTGTGACATCACAGAGCATCCCTGTGATGTCACAATCTGGCTGCTGTGTAAGAACATTTTCATTGGCTGCTGTGTAGGAACATCCTCAATGGCTGATATGTAGGAACATCTTCATTGGCTGCTGTGTAGGAACAGTCTCATTGGCTGCTGTGTCTATCTATCTATCTATCTATCTATCTATCTATCTATCTATCTATCTATCTATCTATCTATCTATCTATCTATCTATCTATCTATCTATCTATCTATCTATCTATCTATCTATCTATCTATCTATATGTCTCTATCTCTATCTATCTATCTAGTGACTCTCAGGGCGGCGCGGCCCCCTTTTATACCCTTCCTGGACGATGAAGATGTTCCTGCACATGAAGATGTTCCTACACAGCAGCCAGATTGTGACATCACAGAGCTTCCCTGTGATGTCACAATCTGGCTGCTGTGTAAGAACATTTTCATTGGCTGCTGTGTAGGAACATCCTCAATGGCTGCTGTGTTGGAACATCTTCATTGGCTGCTGTGTAGGAACAGTCTCATTGGCTGCTGTGTCTATCTATCTATCTATCTATCTATCTATCTATCTATCTATCTATCTATCTATCTATCTATCTATCTATCTATCTATCTATCTATCTATCTATCTATCTATCTATCTATATGTCTCTATCTCTATCTATCTATCTAGTGACTCTCAGGGCGGCGCGGCCCCCTTTTATACCCTTCCTGGACGATGAAGATGTTCCTGCACATGAAGATGTTCCTACACAGCAGCCAGATTGTGACATCACAGAGCTTCCCTGTGATGTCACAATCTGGCTGCTGTGTAAGAACATTTTCATTGGCTGCTGTGTAGGAACATCCTCAATGGCTGCTGTGTTGGAACATCTTCATTGGCTGCTGTGTAGGAACAGTCTCATTGGCTGCTGTGTCTATCTATCTATCTATCTATCTATATATCTATCTATCTATCTATCTATCTATCTATCTATCTATCTATCTATCTATCTATCTATATGTCTCTATCTCTATCTATCTATCTAGTGACTCTCAGGGCGGCGTGGCCCCCTTTTATACCCTTCCTGGACGATGAAGATGTTCCTGCACATGAAGATGTTCCTACACAGCAGCCATTGAGGATGTTCCTACACAGCAGCCAATGAAAATGTTCCTACACAGCAGCCAGATTGTGACATCACAGAGCATCCCTGTGATGTCACAATCTGGCTGCTGTGTAAGAACATTTTCATTGGCTGCTGTGTAGGAACATCCTCAATGGCTGCTATGTAGGAACATCTTCATTGGCTGCTGTGTAGGAACAGTCTCATTGGCTGCTGTGTCTATCTATCTATCTATCTATCTATCTATCTATCTATCTATCTATCTATCTATCTATCTATCTATCTATCTATCTATCTATCTATCTATCTATCTATCTATCTATCTATCTATATGTCTCTATCTCTATCTATCTATCTAGTGACTCTCAGGGCGGCGCGGCCCCCTTTTATACCCTTCCTGGACGATGAAGATGTTCCTGCACATGAAGATGTTCCTACACAGCAGCCATTGAGGATGTTCCTACACAGCAGCCAATGAAAATGTTCCTACACAGCAGCCAGATTGTGACATCACAGAGCATCCCTGTGATGTCACAATCTGGCTGCTGTGTAAGAACATTTTCATTGGCTGCTGTGTAGGAACATCCTCAATGGCTGATATGTAGGAACATCTTCATTGGCTGCTGTGTAGGAACAGTCTCATTGGCTGCTGTGTCTATCTATCTATCTATCTATCTATCTATCTATCTATCTATCTATCTATCTATCTATCTATCTATCTATCTATCTATCTATCTATCTATCCATCTATCTATCTATCTATCTATCTATCTATCTATCTATCTATCTATCTATCTATCTATCTATATGTCTCTATCTCCATCTATCTATCTAGTGACTCTCAGGGCGGCGCGGCCCCCTTTTATACCCTTCCTGGACGATGAAGATGTTCCTGCACATGAAGATGTTCCTACACAGCAGCCATTGAGGATGTTCCTACACAGCAGCCAATGAAAATGTTCCTACACAGCAGCCAGATTGTGACATCACAGAGCATCCCTGTGATGTCACAATCTGGCTGCTGTGTAAGAACATTTTCATTGGCTGCTGTGTAGGAACATCCTCAATGGCTGCTGTGTTGGAACATCTTCATTGGCTGCTGTGTAGGAACAGTCTCATTGGCTGCTGTGTCTATCTATCTATCTATCTATCTATCTATCTATCTATCTATCTATCTATCTATCTATCTATCTATCTATCTATCTATCTATCTATCTATCTATCTATCTATCTATCTATCTATCTATCTATATGTCTCTATCTCTATCTATCTATCTAGTGACTCTCAGGGCGGCGCGGCCCCCTTTTATACCCTTCCTGGACGATGAAGATGTTCCTGCACATGAAGATGTTCCTACACAGCAGCCATTGAGGATGTTCCTACACAGCAGCCAATGAAAATGTTCCTACACAGCAGCCAGATTGTGACATCACAGAGCATCCCTGTGATGTCACAATCTGGCTGCTGTGTAAGAACATTTTCATTGGCTGCTGTGTAGGAACATCCTCAATGGCTGCTGTGTAAGAACATCTTCATTGGCTGCTGTGTAGGAACAGTCTCATTGGCTGCTGTGTCTATCAATCTATCTATCTATCTATCAATCTATCTATCTATCTATCTATCTATCTATCTATCTATCTATCTATCTATCTATCTATCTATCTATCTATCTATCTATCTATCTATCTATCTATCTATCTATCTATATGTCTCTATCTCTATCTATCTATCTAGTGACTCTCAGGGCGGCGCGGCCCCCTTTTATACCCTTCCTGGACTTTGAAGATGTTCCTGCACGTGAAGATGTTCCTACACAGCAGCCATTGAGGATGTTCCTACACAGCAGCCAATGAAAATGTTCCTACACAGCAGCCAGATTGTGACATCACAGAGCATCCCTGTGATGTCACAATCTGGCTGCTGTGTAAGAACATTTTCATTGGCTGCTGTGTAGGAACATCCTCAATGGCTGCTGTGTAGGAACATCTTCATTGGCTGCTGTGTAGGAACAGTCTCATTGGCTGTTGTGTCTATCAATCTATCTATCTATCTATCTATCTATCTATCTATCTATCTATCTATCTATCTATCTATCTATCTATCTATCTATCTATCTATCTATCTATCTATCTATCTATCTATCTATCTATCTATCTATCTATCTATCTCTAGCCAGATTGTGACATCACAGAGCATCCCTGTGATGTCACAATCTGGCTGCTGTGTAAGAACATTTTCATTGGCTGCTGTGTAGGAACATCCTCAATGGCTGCTGTGTAAGAACATCTTCATTGGCTGCTGTGTAGGAACAGTCTCATTGGCTGCTGTGTCTATCAATCTATCTATCTATCTATCAATCTATCTATCTATCTATCTATCTATCTATCTATCTATCTATCTATCTATCTATCTATCTATCTATCTATCTATCTATCTATCTATCTATCTATCTATCTATCTATATGTCTCTATCTCTATCTATCTATCTAGTGACTCTCAGGGCGGCGCGGCCCCCTTTTATACCCTTCCTGGACGATGAAGATGTTCCTGCATATGAAGATGTTCCTACACAGCAGCCATTGAGGATGTTCCTACACAGCAGCCAATGAAAATGTTCCTACACAGCAGCCAGATTGTGACATCACAGAGCATCCCTGTGATGTCACAATCTGGCTGCTGTGTAAGAACATTTTCATTGGCTGCTGTGTAGGAACATCCTCAATGGCTGATATGTAGGAACATCTTCATTGGCTGCTGTGTAGGAACAGTCTCATTGGCTGCTGTGTCTATCTATCTATCTATCTATCTATCTATCTATCTATCTATCTATCTATCTATCTATCTATCTATCTATCTATCTATCTATCTATCTATCTATCTATCTATCTATCTATCCATCTATCTATCTATCTATCTATCTATCCATCTATCTATCTATCTATCTATCTATCTATCTATCTATCTATCTATCTATCTATCTATATGTCTCTATCTCTATCTATCTATCTAGTGACTCTCAGGGCGGCGCGGCCCCCTTTTATACCCTTCCTGGACGATGAAGATGTTCCTGCATATGAAGATGTTCCTACACAGCAGCCATTGAGGATGTTCCTACACAGCAGCCAATGAAAATGTTCCTACACAGCAGCCAGATTGTGACATCACAGAGCATCCCTGTGATGTCACAATCTGGCTGCTGTGTAAGAACATTTTCATTGGCTGCTGTGTAGGAACATCCTCAATGGCTGATATGTAGGAACATCTTCATTGGCTGCTGTGTAGGAACAGTCTCATTGGCTGCTGTGTCTATCTATCTATCTATCTATCTATCTATCTATCTATCTATCTATCTATCTATCTATCTATCTATCTATCTATCTATCTATCTATCTATATGTCTCTATCTCTATCTATCTATCTAGTGACTCTCAGGGCGGCGCGGCCCCCTTTTATACCCTTCCTGGACGATGAAGATGTTCCTGCACATGAAGATGTTCCTACACAGCAGCCAGATTGTGACATCACAGAGCTTCCCTGTGATGTCACAATCTGGCTGCTGTGTAAGAACATTTTCATTGGCTGCTGTGTAGGAACATCCTCAATGGCTGCTGTGTTGGAACATCTTCATTGGCTGCTGTGTAGGAACAGTCTCATTGGCTGCTGTGTCTATCTATCTATCTATCTATCTATCTATCTATCTATCTATCTATCTATCTATCTATCTATCTATCTATCTATCTATCTATCTATCTATCTATCTATCTATATGTCTCTATCTCTATCTATCTATCTAGTGACTCTCAGGGCGGCGCGGCCCCCTTTTATACCCTTCCTGGACGATGAAGATGTTCCTGCACATGAAGATGTTCCTACACAGCAGCCAGATTGTGACATCACAGAGCTTCCCTGTGATGTCACAATCTGGCTGCTGTGTAAGAACATTTTCATTGGCTGCTGTGTAGGAACATCCTCAATGGCTGCTGTGTTGGAACATCTTCATTGGCTGCTGTGTAGGAACAGTCTCATTGGCTGCTGTGTCTATCTATCTATCTATCTATCTATATATCTATCTATCTATCTATCTATCTATCTATCTATCTATCTATCTATCTATCTATATGTCTCTATCTCTATCTATCTATCTAGTGACTCTCAGGGCGGCGTGGCCCCCTTTTATACCCTTCCTGGACGATGAAGATGTTCCTGCACATGAAGATGTTCCTACACAGCAGCCATTGAGGATGTTCCTACACAGCAGCCAATGAAAATGTTCCTACACAGCAGCCAGATTGTGACATCACAGAGCATCCCTGTGATGTCACAATCTGGCTGCTGTGTAAGAACATTTTCATTGGCTGCTGTGTAGGAACATCCTCAATGGCTGCTATGTAGGAACATCTTCATTGGCTGCTGTGTAGGAACAGTCTCATTGGCTGCTGTGTCTATCTATCCATCTATCTATCTATCTATCTATCTATCTATCTATCTATCTATCTATCTATCTATCTATCTATCTATCTATCTATCTATCTATCTATCTATCTATCTATCTATATGTCTCTATCTCTATCTATCTATCTAGTGACTCTCAGGGCGGCGCAGCCCCCTTTTATACCCTTCCTGGACGATGAAGATGTTCCTGCACATGAAGATGTTCCTACACAGCAGCCATTGAGGATGTTCCTACACAGCAGCCAATGAAAATGTTCCTACACAGCAGCCAGATTGTGACATCACAGAGCATCCCTGTGATGTCACAATCTGGCTGCTGTGTAGGAACATTTTCATTGGCTGCTGTGTAGGAACATCCTCAATGGCTGCTGTGTAGGAATATCTTCATTGGCTGCTGTGTAGGAACAGTCTCATTGGCTGCTGTGTCTATCTATCTATCTATCTATCTATCTATCTATCTATCTATCTATCTATCTATCTATCTATCTATCTATCTATCTATCTATCTATCTATCTATCTATCTATGTCTCTATCTCTATCTATCTATCTAGTGACTCTCAGGGCGGCGCGGCCCCCTTTTATACCCTTCCTGGACGATGAAGATGTTCCTGCACATGAAGATGTTCCTACACAGCAGCCATTGAGGATGTTCCTACACAGCAGCCAATGAAAATGTTCCTACACAGCAGCCAGATTGTGACATCACAGAGCATCCCTGTGATGTCACAATCTGGCTGCTGTGTAAGAACATTTTCATTGGCTGCTGTGTAGGAACATCCTCAATGGCTGCTGTGTAGGAACATCTTCATTGGCTGCTGTGTAGGAACAGTCTCATTGGCTGCTGTGTCTATCTATCTATCTATCTATCTATCTATCTATCTATCTATCTATCTATCTATCTATCTATCTATCTATCTATCTATCTATCTATCTATCTATCTATCTATCTATCTATCTATCTATCTATCTATCTATCTATCTATCTATATGTCTCTATCTCTATCTATCTATCTAGTGACTCTCAGGGCGGCGCGGCCCCCTTTTATACCCTTCCTGGACGATGAAGATGTTCCTGCACATGAAGATGTTCCTACACAGCAGCCATTGAGGATGTTCCTACACAGCAGCCAATGAAAATGTTCCTACACAGCAGCCAGATTGTGACATCACAGAGCATCCCTGTGATGTCACAATCTGGCTGCTGTGTAAGAACATTTTCATTGGCTGCTGTGTAGGAACATCCTCAATGGCTGATATGTAGGAACATCTTCATTGGCTGCTGTGTAGGAACAGTCTCATTGGCTGC
Organism: Borostomias antarcticus; assembly: GCF_949987555.1. NCBI lineage: Eukaryota > Metazoa > Chordata > Actinopteri > Stomiiformes > Stomiidae > Borostomias > Borostomias antarcticus. Next base: position 1,844,466 of record NW_028176149.1, read on the forward strand.
TGTGTCTATCTATCTATCTATCTATCTATCTATCTATCTATCTATCTATCTATCTATCTATCTATCTATCTATCTATCTATCTATCTATCCATCTATCTATCTATCTATCTATCTATCTATCTATCTATCTATCTATCTATCTATCTATCTATCTATCTATCTATCTATATGTCTCTATCTCCATCTATCTATCTAGTGACTCTCAGGGCGGCGCGGCCCCCTTTTATACCCTTCCTGGACGATGAAGATGTTCCTGCACATGAAGATGTTCCTACACAGCAGCCATTGAGGATGTTCCTACACAGCAGCCAATGAAAATGTTCCTACACAGCAGCCAGATTGTGACATCACAGAGCATCCCTGTGATGTCACAATCTGGCTGCTGTGTAAGAACATTTTCATTGGCTGCTGTGTAGGAACATCCTCAATGGCTGCTGTGTTGGAACATCTTCATTGGCTGCTGTGTAGGAACAGTCTCATTGGCTGCTGTGTCTATCTATCTATCTATCTATCTATCTATCTATCTATCTATCTATCTATCTATCTATCTATCTATCTATCTATCTATCTATCTATCTATCTATCTATCTATCTATCTATCTATCTATCTATCTATATGTCTCTATCTCTATCTATCTATCTAGTGACTCTCAGGGCGGCGCGGCCCCCTTTTATACCCTTCCTGGACGATGAAGATGTTCCTGCACATGAAGATGTTCCTACACAGCAGCCATTGAGGATGTTCCTACACAGCAGCCAATGAAAATGTTCCTACACAGCAGCCAGATTGTGACATCACAGAGCATCCCTGTGATGTCACAATCTGGCTGCTGTGTAAGAACATTTTCATTGGCTGCTGTGTAGGAACATCCTCAATGGCTGCTGTGTAAGAACATCTTCATTGGCTGCTGTGTAGGAACAGTCTCATTGGCTGCTGTGTCTATCAATCTATCTATCTATCTATCAATCTATCTATCTATCTATCTATCTATCTATCTATCTATCTATCTATCTATCTATCTATCTATCTATCTATCTATCTATATGTCTCTATCTCTATCTATCTATCTAGTGACTCTCAGGGCGGCGCGGCCCCCTTTTATACCCTTCCTGGACTTTGAAGATGTTCCTGCACATGAAGATGTTCCTACACAGCAGCCATTGAGGATGTTCCTACACAGCAGCCAATGAAAATGTTCCTACACAGCAGCCAGATTGTGACATCACAGAGCATCCCTGTGATGTCACAATCTGGCTGCTGTGTAAGAACATTTTCATTGGCTGCTGTGTAGGAACATCCTCAATGGCTGCTGTGTAGGAACATCTTCATTGGCTGCTGTGTAGGAACAGTCTCATTGGCTGTTGTGTCTATCAATCTATCTATCTATCTATCTATCTATCTATCTATCTATCTATCTATCTATCTATCTATCTATCTATCTATCTATCTATCTATCTATCTATCTATCTATCTATCTATCTATCTATCTATCTATCTATCTATCTATCTATCTATCTATCTATATGTCTCTATCTCTATCTATCTATCTAGTGACTCTCAGGGCGGCGCGGCCCCCTTTTATACCCTTCCTGGACGATGAAGATGTTCCTGCATATGAAGATGTTCCTACACAGCAGCCATTGAGGATGTTCCTACACAGCAGCCAATGAAAATGTTCCTACACAGCAGCCAGATTGTGACATCACAGAGCATCCCTGTGATGTCACAATCTGGCTGCTGTGTAAGAACATTTTCATTGGCTGCTGTGTAGGAACATCCTCAATGGCTGATATGTAGGAACATCTTCATTGGCTGCTGTGTAGGAACAGTCTCATTGGCTGCTGTGTCTATCTATCTATCTATCTATCTATCTATCTATCTATCTATCTATCTATCTATCTATCTATCTATCTATCTATCTATCTATCTATCTATCTATATGTCTCTATCTCTATCTATCTATCTAGTGACTCTCAGGGCGGCGCGGCCCCCTTTTATACCCTTCCTGGACGATGAAGATGTTCCTGCACATGAAGATGTTCCTACACAGCAGCCAGATTGTGACATCACAGAGCATCCCTGTGATGTCACAATCTGGCTGCTGTGTAAGAACATTTTCATTGGCTGCTGTGAAGGAACATCCTCAATGGCTGATATGTAGGAACATCTTCATTGGCTGCTGTGTAGGAACAGTCTCATTGGCTGCTGTGTCTATCTATCTATCTATCTATCTATCTATCTATCTATCTATCTATCTATCTATCTATCTATCTATCTATCTATCTATCTATCTATCTATCTATCTATCTATCTATCTATCTATCTATCTATATGTCTCTATCTCTATCTATCTATCTAGTGACTCTCAGGGCGGCGCAGCCCCCTTTTATACCCTTCCTGGACGATGAAGATGTTCCTGCACATGAAGATGTTCCTACACAGCAGCCAGATTGTGACATCACAGAGCATCCCTGTGATGTCACAATCTGGCTGCTGTGTAAGAACATTTTCATTGGCTGCTGTGTAGGAACATCCTCAATGGCTGATATGTAGGAACATCTTCATTGGCTGCTGTGTAGGAACAGTCTCATTGGCTGCTGTGTCTATCTATCTATCTATCTATCTATCTATCTATCTATCTATCTATCTATCTATCTATCTATCTATCTATCTATCTATCTATCTATCTATCTATCTATCTATCTATATGTCTCTATCTCTATCTATCTATCTAGTGACTCTCAGGGCGGCGCGGCCCCCTTTTATACCCTTCCTGGACGATGAAGATGTTCCTGCACATGAAGATGTTCCTACACAGCAGCCATTGAGGATGTTCCTACACAGCAGCCAATGAAAATGTTCCTACACAGCAGCCAGATTGTGACATCACAGAGCATCCCTGTGATGTCACAATCTGGCTGCTGTGTAAGAACATTTTCATTGGCTGCTGTGTAGGAACATCCTCAATGGCTGCTGTGTAAGAACATCTTCATTGGCTGCTGTGTAGGAACAGTCTCATTGGCTGCTGTGTCTATCAATCTATCTATCTATCTATCAATCTATCTATCTATCTATCTATCTATCTATCTATCTATCTATCTATCTATCTATCTATCTATCTATCTATCTATCTATCTATCTATCTATCTATCTATCTATATGTCTCTATCTCTATCTATCTATCTAGTGACTCTCAGGGCGGCGCGGCCCCCTTTTATACCCTTCCTGGACTTTGAAGATGTTCCTGCACATGAAGATGTTCCTACACAGCAGCCATTGAGGATGTTCCTACACAGCAGCCAATGAAAATGTTCCTACACAGCAGCCAGATTGTGACATCACAGAGCATCCCTGTGATGTCACAATCTGGCTGCTGTGTAAGAACATTTTCATTGGCTGCTGTGTAGGAACATCCTCAATGGCTGCTGTGTAGGAACATCTTCATTGGCTGCTGTGTAGGAACAGTCTCATTGGCTGTTGTGTCTATCAATCTATCTATCTATCTATCTATCTATCTATCTATCTATCTATCTATCTATCTATCTATCTATCTATCTATCTATCTATCTATCTATCTATCTATCTATCTATCTATATGTCTCTATCTCTATCTATCTATCTAGTGACTCTCAGGGCGGCGCGGCCCCCTTTTATACCCTTCCTGGACGATGAAGATGTTCCTGCATATGAAGATGTTCCTACACAGCAGCCATTGAGGATGTTCCTACACAGCAGCCAATGAAAATGTTCCTACACAGCAGCCAGATTGTGACATCACAGAGCATCCCTGTGATGTCACAATCTGGCTGCTGTGTAAGAACATTTTCATTGGCTGCTGTGTAGGAACATCCTCAATGGCTGATATGTAGGAACATCTTCATTGGCTGCTGTGTAGGAACAGTCTCATTGGCTGCTGTGTCTATCTATCTATCTATCTATCTATCTATCTATCTATCTATCTATCTATCTATCTATCTATCTATCTATCTATCTATCTATCTATCTATCTATCTATCTATCTATCTATCTATCTATCTATCTATCTATCTATCTATCTATCTATATGTCTCTATCTCTATCTATCTATCTAGTGACTCTCAGGGCGGCGCGGCCCCCTTTTATACCCTTCCTGGACGATGAAGATGTTCCTGCACATGAAGATGTTCCTACACAGCAGCCAGATTGTGACATCACAGAGCATCCCTGTGATGTCACAATCTGGCTGCTGTGTAAGAACATTTTCATTGGCTGCTGTGTAGGAACATCCTCAATGGCTGCTGTGTTGGAACATCTTCATTGGCTGCTGTGTAGGAACAGTCTCATTGGCTGCTGTGTCTATCTATCTATCTATCTATCTATCTATCTATCTATCTATCTATCTATCTATCTATCTATCTATCTATCTATCTATCTATCTATCTATCTATCTATCTATCTATCTATCTATATGTCTCTATCTCTATCTATCTATCTAGTGACTCTCAGGGCGGCGCGGCCCCCTTTTATACCCTTCCTGGACGATGAAGATGTTCCTGCACATGAAGATGTTCCTACACAGCAGCCATTGAGGATGTTCCTACACAGCAGCCAATGAAAATGTTCCTACACAGCAGCCAGATTGTGACATCACAGAGCATCCCTGTGATGTCACAATCTGGCTGCTGTGTAAGAACATTTTCATTGGCTGCTGTGTAGGAACATCCTCAATGGCTGCTGTGTAAGAACATCTTCATTGGCTGCTGTGTAGGAACAGTCTCATTGGCTGCTGTGTCTATCAATCTATCTATCTATCTATCAATCTATCTATCTATCTATCTATCTATCTATCTATCTATCTATCTATCTATCTATCTATCTATCTATCTATCTATCTATATGTCTCTATCTCTATCTATCTATCTAGTGACTCTCAGGGCGGCGCGGCCCCCTTTTATACCCTTCCTGGACTTTGAAGATGTTCCTGCACATGAAGATGTTCCTACACAGCAGCCATTGAGGATGTTCCTACACAGCAGCCAATGAAAATGTTCCTACACAGCAGCCAGATTGTGACATCACAGAGCATCCCTGTGATGTCACAATCTGGCTGCTGTGTAAGAACATTTTCATTGGCTGCTGTGTAGGAACATCCTCAATGGCTGCTGTGTAGGAACATCTTCATTGGCTGCTGTGTAGGAACAGTCTCATTGGCTGTTGTGTCTATCAATCTATCTATCTATCTATCTATCTATCTATCTATCTATCTATCTATCTATCTATCTATCTATCTATCTATCTATCTATCTATCTATCTATCTATCTATCTATCTATCTATCTATCTATCTATCTATCTATATGTCTCTATCTCTATCTATCTATCTAGTGACTCTCAGGGCGGCGCGGCCCCCTTTTATACCCTTCCTGGACGATGAAGATGTTCCTGCATATGAAGATGTTCCTACACAGCAGCCATTGAGGATGTTCCTACACAGCAGCCAATGAAAATGTTCCTACACAGCAGCCAGATTGTGACATCACAGAGCATCCCTGTGATGTCACAATCTGGCTGCTGTGTAAGAACATTTTCATTGGCTGCTGTGTAGGAACATCCTCAATGGCTGATATGTAGGAACATCTTCATTGGCTGCTGTGTAGGAACAGTCTCATTGGCTGCTGTGTCTATCTATCTATCTATCTATCTATCTATCTATCTATCTATCTATCTATCTATCTATCTATCTATCTATCTATCTATCTATCTATCTATCTATATGTCTCTATCTCTATCTATCTATCTAGTGACTCTCAGGGCGGCGCGGCCCCCTTTTATACCCTTCCTGGACGATGAAGATGTTCCTGCACATGAAGATGTTCCTACACAGCAGCCAGATTGTGACATCACAGAGCATCCCTGTGATGTCACAATCTGGCTGCTGTGTAAGAACATTTTCATTGGCTGCTGTGAAGGAACATCCTCAATGGCTGATATGTAGGAACATCTTCATTGGCTGCTGTGTAGGAACAGTCTCATTGGCTGCTGTGTCTATCTATCTATCTATCTATCTATCTATCTATCTATCTATCTATCTATCTATCTATCTATCTATCTATCTATCTATCTATCTATCTATCTATCTATCTATCTATCTATCTATCTATCTATCTATATGTCTCTATCTCTATCTATCTATCTAGTGACTCTCAGGGCGGCGCAGCCCCCTTTTATACCCTTCCTGGACGATGAAGATGTTCCTGCACATGAAGATGTTCCTACACAGCAGCCAGATTGTGACATCACAGAGCATCCCTGTGATGTCACAATCTGGCTGCTGTGTAAGAACATTTTCATTGGCTGCTGTGTAGGAACATCCTCAATGGCTGATATGTAGGAACATCTTCATTGGCTGCTGTGTAGGAACAGTCTCATTGGCTGCTGTGTCTATCTATCTATCTATCTATCTATCTATCTATCTATCTATCTATCTATCTATCTATCTATCTATCTATCTATCTATCTATCTATCTATCTATCTATCTATCTATATGTCTCTATCTCTATCTATCTATCTAGTGACTCTCAGGGCGGCGCGGCCCCCTTTTATACCCTTCCTGGACGATGAAGATGTTCCTGCACATGAAGATGTTCCTACACAGCAGCCATTGAGGATGTTCCTACACAGCAGCCAATGAAAATGTTCCTACACAGCAGCCAGATTGTGACATCACAGAGCATCCCTGTGATGTCACAATCTGGCTGCTGTGTAAGAACATTTTCATTGGCTGCTGTGTAGGAACATCCTCAATGGCTGCTGTGTAAGAACATCTTCATTGGCTGCTGTGTAGGAACAGTCTCATTGGCTGCTGTGTCTATCAATCTATCTATCTATCTATCAATCTATCTATCTATCTATCTATCTATCTATCTATCTATCTATCTATCTATCTATCTATCTATCTATCTATCTATCTATCTATCTATCTATCTATCTATCTATATGTCTCTATCTCTATCTATCTATCTAGTGACTCTCAGGGCGGCGCGGCCCCCTTTTATACCCTTCCTGGACTTTGAAGATGTTCCTGCACATGAAGATGTTCCTACACAGCAGCCATTGAGGATGTTCCTACACAGCAGCCAATGAAAATGTTCCTACACAGCAGCCAGATTGTGACATCACAGAGCATCCCTGTGATGTCACAATCTGGCTGCTGTGTAAGAACATTTTCATTGGCTGCTGTGTAGGAACATCCTCAATGGCTGCTGTGTAGGAACATCTTCATTGGCTGCTGTGTAGGAACAGTCTCATTGGCTGTTGTGTCTATCAATCTATCTATCTATCTATCTATCTATCTATCTATCTATCTATCTATCTATCTATCTATCTATCTATCTATCTATCTATCTATCTATCTATCTATCTATCTATATGTCTCTATCTCTATCTATCTATCTAGTGACTCTCAGGGCGGCGCGGCCCCCTTTTATACCCTTCCTGGACGATGAAGATGTTCCTGCATATGAAGATGTTCCTACACAGCAGCCATTGAGGATGTTCCTACACAGCAGCCAATGAAAATGTTCCTACACAGCAGCCAGATTGTGACATCACAGAGCATCCCTGTGATGTCACAATCTGGCTGCTGTGTAAGAACATTTTCATTGGCTGCTGTGTAGGAACATCCTCAATGGCTGATATGTAGGAACATCTTCATTGGCTGCTGTGTAGGAACAGTCTCATTGGCTGCTGTGTCTATCTATCTATCTATCTATCTATCTATCTATCTATCTATCTATCTATCTATCTATCTATCTATCTATCTATCTATCTATCTATCTATCTATCTATCTATCTATCTATCTATCTATCTATCTATCTATCTATCTATCTATATGTCTCTATCTCTATCTATCTATCTAGTGACTCTCAGGGCGGCGCGGCCCCCTTTTATACCCTTCCTGGACGATGAAGATGTTCCTGCACATGAAGATGTTCCTACACAGCAGCCAGATTGTGACATCACAGAGCATCCCTGTGATGTCACAATCTGGCTGCTGTGTAAGAACATTTTCATTGGCTGCTGTGTAGGAACATCCTCAATGGCTGATATGTAGGAACATCTTCATTGGCTGCTGTGTAGGAACAGTCTCATTGGCTGCTGTGTCTATCTATCTATCTATCTATCTATCTATCTATCTATCTATCTATCTATCTATCTATCTATCTATCTATCTATCTATCTATCTATCTATCTATCTATCTATCTATCTATCTATCTATCTATCTATCTATCTATCTATATGTCTCTATCTCTATCTATCTATCTAGTGACTCTCAGGGCGGCGCAGCCCCCTTTTATACCCTTCCTGGACGATGAAGATGTTCCTGCACATGAAGATGTTCCTACACAGCAGCCATTGAGGATGTTCCTACACAGCAGCCAATGAAAATGTTCCTACACAGCAGCCAGATTGTGACATCACAGAGCATCCCTGTGATGTCACAATCTGGCTGCTGTGTAGGAACATTTTCATTGGCTGCTGTGTAGGAACATCCTCAATGGCTGCTGTGTAGGAATATCTTCATTGGCTGCTGTGTAGGAACAGTCTCATTGGCTGCTGTGTCTATCTATCTATCTATCTATCTATCTATCTATCTATCTATCTATCTATCTATCTATCTATCTATCTATCTATCTATCTATCTATCTATCTATCTATCTATCTATCTATGTCTCTATCTCTATCTATCTATCTAGTGACTCTCAGGGCGGCGCGGCCCCCTTTTATACCCTTCCTGGACGATGAAGATGTTCCTGCACATGAAGATGTTCCTACACAGCAGCCATTGAGGATGTTCCTACACAGCAGCCAATGAAAATGTTCCTACACAGCAGCCAGATTGTGACATCACAGAGCATCCCTGTGATGTCACAATCTGGCTGCTGTGTAAGAACATTTTCATTGGCTGCTGTGTAGGAACATCCTCAATGGCTGCTGTGTAGGAACATCTTCATTGGCTGCTGTGTAGGAACAGTCTCATTGGCTGCTGTGTCTATCTATCTATCTATCTATCTATCTATCTATCTATCTATCTATCTATCTATCTATCTATCTATCTATCTATCTATCTATCTATCTATATGTCTCTATCTCTATCTATCTATCTAGTGACTCTCAGGGCGGCGCGGCCCCCTTTTATACCCTTCCTGGACGATGAAGATGTTCCTGCACATGAAGATGTTCCTACACAGCAGCCATTGAGGATGTTCCTACACAGCAGCCAATGAAAATGTTCCTACACAGCAGCCAGATTGTGACATCACAGAGCATCCCTGTGATGTCACAATCTGGCTGCTGTGTAAGAACATTTTCATTGGCTGCTGTGTAGGAACATCCTCAATGGCTGATATGTAGGAACATCTTCATTGGCTGCTGTGTAGGAACAGTCTCATTGGCTGCTGTGTCTATCTATCTATCTATCTATCTATCTATCTATCTATCTATCCATCTATCTATCTATCTATCTATCTATCTATCTATCTATCTATCTATCTATCTATCTATCTATCTATCTATCTATCTATCTATCTATCTATCTATCTATATGTCTCTATCTCCATCTATCTATCTAGTGACTCTCAGGGCGGCGCGGCCCCCTTTTATACCATTCCTGGACGATGAAGATGTTCCTGCACATGAAGATGTTCCTACACAGCAGCCATTGAGGATGTTCCTACACAGCAGCCAATGAAAATGTTCCTACACAGCAGCCAGATTGTGACATCACAGAGCATCCCTGTGATGTCACAATCTGGCTGCTGTGTAAGAACATTTTCATTGGCTGCTGTGTAGGAACATCCTCAATGGCTGCTGTGTTGGAACATCTTCATTGGCTGCTGTGTAGGAACAGTCTCATTGGCTGCTGTGTCTATCTATCTATCTATCTATCTATCTATCTATCTATCTATCGATCTATCTATCTATCTATCTATCTATCTATCTATCTATCTATCTATCTATCTATCTATCTATCTATCTATCTATCTATCTATCTATCTATCTATATGTCTCTATCTCTATCTATCTATCTAGTGACTCTCAGGGCGGCGCGGCCCCCTTTTATACCCTTCCTGGACGATGAAGATGTTCCTGCACATGAAGATGTTCCTACACAGCAGCCATTGAGGATGTTCCTACACAGCAGCCAATGAAAATGTTCCTACACAGCAGCCAGATTGTGACATCACAGAGCATCCCTGTGATGTCACAATCTGGCTGCTGTGTAAGAACATTTTCATTGGCTGCTGTGTAGGAACATCCTCAATGGCTGCTGTGTAAGAACATCTTCATTGGCTGCTGTGTAGGAACAGTCTCATTGGCTGCTGTGTCTATCAATCTATCTATCTATCTATCTATCTATCTATCTATCTATCTATCTATCTATCTATCTATCTATCTATCTATCTATCTATCTATCTATCTATCTATCTATCTATCTATCTATCTATATGTCTCTATCTCTATCTATCTATCTAGTGACTCTCAGGGCGGCGCGGCCCCCTTTTATACCCTTCCTGGACTTTGAAGATGTTCCTGCACGTGAAGATGTTCCTACACAGCAGCCATTGAGGATGTTCCTACACAGCAGCCAATGAAAATGTTCCTACACAGCAGCCAGATTGTGACATCACAGAGCATCCCTGTGATGTCACAATCTGGCTGCTGTGTAAGAACATTTTCATTGGCTGCTGTGTAGGAACATCCTCAATGGCTGCTGTGTAGGAACATCTTCATTGGCTGCTGTGTAGGAACAGTCTCATTGGCTGTTGTGTCTATCAATCTATCTATCTATCTATCTATCTATCTATCTATCTATCTATCTATCTATCTATCTATCTATCTATCTATCTATCTATCTATCTATCTATCTATCTATCTATCTATCTATCTCTAGCCAGATTGTGACATCACAGAGCATCCCTGTGATGTCACAATCTGGCTGCTGTGTAAGAACATTTTCATTGGCTGCTGTGTAGGAACATCCTCAATGGCTGCTGTGTAAGAACATCTTCATTGGCTGCTGTGTAGGAACAGTCTCATTGGCTGCTGTGTCTATCAATCTATCTATCTATCTATCTATCTATCTATCTATCTATCTATCTATCTATCTATCTATCTATCTATCTATCTATCTATCTATCTATCTATCTATCTATCTATCTATCTATCTATCTATCTATCTATCTATCTATCTATATGTCTCTATCTCTATCTATCTATCTAGTGACTCTCAGGGCGGCGCGGCCCCCTTTTATACCCTTCCTGGACGATGAAGATGTTCCTGCATATGAAGATGTTCCTACACAGCAGCCATTGAGGATGTTCCTACACAGCAGCCAATGAAAATGTTCCTACACAGCAGCCAGATTGTGACATCACAGAGCATCCCTGTGATGTCACAATCTGGCTGCTGTGTAAGAACATTTTCATTGGCTGCTGTGTAGGAACATCCTCAATGGCTGATATGTAGGAACATCTTCATTGGCTGCTGTGTAGGAACAGTCTCATTGGCTGCTGTGTCTATCTATCTATCTATCTATCTATCTATCTATCTATCTATCTATCTATCTATCTATCTATCTATCTATCTATCTATCTATCTATCTATCTATCTATCTATCTATATGTCTCTATCTCTATCTATCTATCTAGTGACTCTCAGGGCGGCGCGGCCCCCTTTTATACCCTTCCTGGACGATGAAGATGTTCCTGCACATGAAGATGTTCCTACACAGCAGCCAGATTGTGACATCACAGAGCATCCCTGTGATGTCACAATCTGGCTGCTGTGTAAGAACATTTTCATTGGCTGCTGTGTAGGAACATCCTCAATGGCTGATATGTAGGAACATCTTCATTGGCTGCTGTGTAGGAACAGTCTCATTGGCTGCTGTGTCTATCTATCTATCTATCTATCTATCTATCTATCTATCTATCTATCTATCTATCTATCTATCTATCTATCTATCTATCTATCTATCTATCTATCTATCTATCTATCTATCTATCTATCTATCTATATGTCTCTATCTCTATCTATCTATCTAGTGACTCTCAGGGCGGCGCGGCCCCCTTTTATACCCTTCCTGGACGATGAAGATGTTCCTGCACATGAAGATGTTCCTACACAGCAGCCAGATTGTGACATCACAGAGCATCCCTGTGATGTCACAATCTGGCTGCTGTGTAAGAACATTTTCATTGGCTGCTGTGTAGGAACATCCTCAATGGCTGATATGTAGGAACATCTTCATTGGCTGCTGTGTAGAAACAGTCTCATTGGCTGCTGTGTCTATCTATCTATCTATCTATCTATCTATCTATCTATCTATCTATCTATCTATCTATCTATATGTCTCTATCTCTATCTATCTATCTAGTGACTCTCAGGGCGGCGCGGCCCCCTTTTATACCCTTCCTGGACGATGAAGATGTTCCTGCACATGAATATGTTCCTACACAGCAGCCAGATTGTGACATCACAGAGCATCCCTGTGATGTCACAATCTGGCTGCTGTGTAAGAACATTTTCATTGGCTGCTGTGTAGGAACATCCTCAATGGCTGCTGTGTTGGAACATCTTCATTGGCTGCTGTGTAGGAACAGTCTCATTGGCTGCTGTGTCTATCTATCTATCTATCTATCTATCTATCTATCTATCTATCTATCTATCTATCTATCTATCTATCTATCTATCTATCTATCTATCTATCTATCTATCTATCTATCTATCTATCTATATGTCTCTATCTCTATCTATCTATCTAGTGACTCTCAGGGCGGCGCGGCCCCCTTTTATACCCTTCCTGGACGATGAAGATGTTCCTGCACATGAAGATGTTCCTACACAGCAGCCATTGAGGATGTTCCTACACAGCAGCCAATGAAAATGTTCCTACACAGCAGCCAGATTGTGACATCACAGAGCATCCCTGTGATGTCACAATCTGGCTGCTGTGTAAGAACATTTTCATTGGCTGCTGTGTAGGAACATCCTCAATGGCTGCTGTGTTGGAACATCTTCATTGGCTGCTGTGTAGGAACAGTCTCATTGGCTGCTGTGTCTATCTATCTATCTATCTATCTATCTATCTATCTATCTATCTATCTATCTATCTATCTATCTATCTATCTATCTATCTATCTATCTATCTATCTATCTATCTATCTAGTGACTCTCAGGGCGGCGCGGCCCCCTTTTATACCCTTCCTGGACGATGAAGATGTTCCTGCACATGAAGATGTTCCTACACAGCAGCCAGATTGTGACATCACAGAGCATCCCTGTGATGTCACAATCTGGCTGCTGTGTAAGAACATTTTCATTGGCTGCTGTGTAGGAACATCCTCAATGGCTGATATGTAGGAACATCTTCATTGGCTGCTGTGTAGGAACAGTCTCATTGGCTGCTGTGTCTATCTATCTATCTATCTATCTATCTATCTATCTATCTATCTATCTATCTATCTATCTATCTATCTATCTATCTATCTATCTATCTATCTATCTATCTATCCATCTATCTATCTATCTATCTATCTATCTATCTATCTATATGTCTCTATCTCTATCTATCTATCTAGTGACTCTCAGGGCGGCGCGGCCCCCTTTTATACCCTTCCTGGACGATGAAGATGTTCCTGCACATGAAGATGTTCCTACACAGCAGCCAGATTGTGACATCACAGAGCATCCCTGTGATGTCACAATCTGGCTGCTGTGTAAGAACATTTTCATTGGCTGCTGTGTAGGAACATCCTCAATGGCTGATATGTAGGAACATCTTCATTGGCTGCTGTGTAGGAACAGTCTCATTGGCTGCTGTGTCTATCTATCTATCTATCTATCTATCTATCTATCTATCTATCTATCTATCTATCTATCTATCTATCTATCTATCTATCTATCTATCTATCTATCTATCTATCTATCTATCTATATGTCTCTATCTCTATCTATCTATCTAGTGACTCTCAGGGCGGCGCGGCCCCCTTTTATACCCTTCCTGGACGATGAAGATGTTCCTGCACATGAAGATGTTCCTACACAGCAGCCAGATTGTGACATCACAGAGCATCCCTGTGATGTCACAATCTGGCTGCTGTGTAAGAACATTTTCATTGGCTGCTGTGTAGGAACATCCTCAATGGCTGCTGTGTTGGAACATCTTCATTGGCTGCTGTGTAGGAACAGTCTCATTGGCTGCTGTGTCTATCTATCTATCTATCTATCTATCTATCTATCTATCTATCTATCTATCTATCTATCTATCTATCTATCTATCTATCTATCTATCTATCTATCTATCTATCTATCTATCTATCTATCTATATGTCTCTATCTCTATCTATCTATCTAGTGACTCTCAGGGCGGCGCGGCCCCCTTTTATACCCTTCCTGGACGATGAAGATGTTCCTGCACATGAAGATGTTCCTACACAGCAGCCATTGAGGATGTTCCTACACAGCAGCCAATGAAAATGTTCCTACACAGCAGCCAGATTGTGACATCACAGAGCATCCCTGTGATGTCACAATCTGGCTGCTGTGTAAGAACATTTTCATTGGCTGCTGTGTAGGAACATCCTCAATGGCTGCTGTGTAAGAACATTTTCATTGGCTGCTGTGTAGGAACATCCTCAATGGCTGATATGTAGGAACATCTTCATTGGCTGCTGTGTAGGAACAGTCTCATTGGCTGCTGTGTCTATCTATCTATCTATCTATCTATCTATCTATCTATCTATCTATCTATCTATCTATCTATCTATCTATCTATCTATCTATCTATCTATCTATCTATCTATCTATCTATCTATCTATCTATCTATCTATCTATATGTCTCTATCTCTATCTATCTATCTAGTGACTCTCAGGGCGGCGCGGCCCCCTTTTATACCCTTCCTGGACGATGAAGATGTTCCTGCACATGAAGATGTTCCTACACAGCAGCCAGATTGTGACATCACAGAGCATCCCTGTGATGTCACAATCTGGCTGCTGTGTAAGAACATTTTCATTGGCTGCTGTGTAGGAACATCCTCAATGGCTGATATGTAGGAACATCTTCATTGGCTGCTGTGTAGGAACAGTCTCATTGGCTGCTGTGTCTATCTATCTATCTATCTATCTATCTATCTATCTATCTATCTATCTATCTATCTATCTATCTATCTATCTATCTATCTATCTATCTATCTATATGTCTCTATCTCTATCTATCTATCTAGTGACTCTCAGGGCGGCGCGGCCCCCTTTTATACCCTTCCTGGACGATGAAGATGTTCCTGCACATGAAGATGTTCCTACACAGCAGCCAGATTGTGACATCACAGAGCATCCCTGTGATGTCACAATCTGGCTGCTGTGTAAGAACATTTTCATTGGCTGCTGTGTAGGAACATCCTCAATGGCTGCTGTGTTGGAACATCTTCATTGGCTGCTGTGTAGGAACAGTCTCATTGGCTGCTGTGTCTATCTATCTATCTATCTATCTATCTATCTATCTATCTATCTATCTATCTATCTATCTATCTATCTATCTATCTATCTATCTATCTATCTATCTATCTATCTATATGTCTCTATCTCTATCTATCTATCTAGTGACTCTCAGGGCGGCGCGGCCCCCTTTTATACCCTTCCTGGACGATGAAGATGTTCCTGCACATGAAGATGTTCCTACACAGCAGCCATTGAGGATGTTCCTACACAGCAGCCAATGAAAATGTTCCTACACAGCAGCCAGATTGTGACATCACAGAGCATCCCTGTGATGTCACAATCTGGCTGCTGTGTAAGAACATTTTCATTGGCTGCTGTGTAGGAACATCCTCAATGGCTGCTGTGTTGGAACATCTTCATTGGCTGCTGTGTAGGAACAGTCTCATTGGCTGCTGTGTCTATCTATCTATCTATCTATCTATCTATCGATCTATCTATCTATCTATCTATCTATCTATCTAACTATCTATCTATCTATCTATCTATCTATCTATCTATCTATCTATCTATCTATCTATCTATCTATCTATCTATCTAGTGACTCTCAGGGCGGCGCGGCCCCCTTTTATACCCTTCCTGGACGATGAAGATGTTCCTGCACATGAAGATGTTCCTACACAGCAGCCAGATTGTGACATCACAGAGCATCCCTGTGATGTCACAATCTGGCTGCTGTGTAAGAACATTTTCATTGGCTGCTGTGTAGGAACATCCTCAATGGCTGATATGTAGGAACATCTTCATTGGCTGCTGTGTAGGAACAGTCTCATTGGCTGCTGTGTCTATCTATCTATCTATCTATCTATCTATCTATCTATCTATCTATCTATCTATCTATCTATCTATCTATCTATCTATCTATCTATCTATCTATCTATCTATATGTCTCTATCTCTATCTATCTATCTAGTGACTCTCAGGGCGGCGCGGCCCCCTTTTATACCCTTCCTGGACGATGAAGATGTTCCTGCACATGAAGATGTTCCTACACAGCAGCCATTGAGGATGTTCCTACACAGCAGCCAATGAAAATGTTCCTACACAGCAGCCAGATTGTGAAATCACAGAGCATCCCTGTGATGTCACTATCTGGCTGCTGTGTAAGAACATTTTCATTGGCTGCTGTGTATGAACATCCTCAATGGCTGCTGTGTTGGAACATCTTCATTGGCTGCTGTGTAGGAACAGTCTCATTGGCTGCTGTGTCTATCTATCTATCTATCTATCTATCGATCTATCGATCTATCGATCTATCTATCTATCTATCTATCTATCTATCTATCTATCTATCTATCTATCTATCTATCTATCTATCTAGTGACTCTCAGGGCGGCGCGGCCCCCTTTTATACCCTTCCTGGACGATGAAGATGTTCCTGCACATGAAGATGTTCCTACACAGCAGCCAGATTGTGACATCACAGAGCATCCCTGTGATGTCACAATCTGGCTGCTGTGTAAGAACATTTTCATTGGCTGCTGTGTATGAACATCCTCAATGGCTGCTGTGTTGGAACATCTTCATTGGCTGCTGTGTAGGAACAGTCTCATTGGCTGCTGTGTCTATCTATCTATCTATCTATCTATCTATCTATCTATCTATCTATATGTCTCTATCTCTATCTATCTATCTAGTGACTCTCAGGGCGGCGCGGCCCCCTTTTATACCCTTCCTGGACGATGAAGATGTTCCTGCACATGAAGATGTTCCTACACAGCAGCCATTGAGGATGTTCCTACACAGCAGCCAATGAAAATGTTCCTACACAGCAGCCAGATTGTGACATCACAGAGCATCCCTGTGATGTCACAATCTGGCTGCTGTGTAAGAACATTTTCATTGGCTGCTGTGTAGGAACATCCTCAATGGCTGCTGTGTAAGAACATCTTCATTGGCTGCTGTGTAGGAACAGTCTCATTGGCTGCTGTGTCTATCAATCTATCTATCTATCTATCTATCTATCTATCTATCTATCTATCTATCTATCTATCTATCTATCTATCTATCTATCTATCTATCTATCTATCTATCTATATGTCTCTATCTCTATCTATCTATCTAGTGACTCTCAGGGCGGCGCGGCCCCCTTTTATACCCTTCCTGGACTTTGAAGATGTTCCTGCACATGAAGATGTTCCTACACAGCAGCCATTGAGGATGTTCCTACACAGCAGCCAATGAAAATGTTCCTACACAGCAGCCAGATTGTGACATCACAGAGCATCCCTGTGATGTCACAATCTGGCTGCTGTGTAAGAACATTTTCATTGGCTGCTGTGTAGGAACATCCTCAATGGCTGCTGTGTAGGAACATCTTCATTGGCTGCTGTGTAGGAACAGTCTCATTGGCTGTTGTGTCTATCAATCTATCTATCTATCTATCTATCTATCTATCTATCTATCTATCTATCTATCTATCTATCTATCTATATGTCTCTATCTCTATCTATCTATCTAGTGACTCTCAGGGCGGCGCGGCCCCCTTTTATACCCTTCCTGGACGATGAAGATGTTCCTGCATATGAAGATGTTCCTACACAGCAGCCATTGAGGATGTTCCTACACAGCAGCCAATGAAAATGTTCCTACACAGCAGCCAGATTGTGACATCACAGAGCATCCCTGTGATGTCACAATCTGGCTGCTGTGTAAGAACATTTTCATTGGCTGCTGTGTAGGAACATCCTCAATGGCTGATATGTAGGAACATCTTCATTGGCTGCTGTGTAGGAACAGTCTCATTGGCTGCTGTGTCTATCTATCTATCTATCTATCTATCTATCTATCTATCTATCTATCTATCTATCTATCTATCTATCTATCTATCTATCTATCTATCTATCTATCTATCTATCTATCTATCTATATGTCTCTATCTCTATCTATCTATCTAGTGACTCTCAGGGCGGCGCGGCCCCCTTTTATACCCTTCCTGGACGATGAAGATGTTCCTGCACATGAAGATGTTCCTACACAGCAGCCAGATTGTGACATCACAGAGCATCCCTGTGATGTCACAATCTGGCTGCTGTGTAAGAACATTTTCATTGGCTGCTGTGTAGGAACATCCTCAATGGCTGCTGTGTTGGAACATCTTCATTGGCTGCTGTGTAGGAACAGTCTCATTGGCTGCTGTGTCTATCTATCTATCTATCTATCTATCTATCTATCTATCTATCTATCTATCTATCTATCTATCTATCTATCTATCTATCTATCTATCTATCTATCTATCTATCTATCTATCTATCTATCTATCTATCTATCTATCTATCTATATGTCTCTATCTCTATCTATCTATCTAGTGACTCTCAGGGCGGCGCGGCCCCCTTTTATACCCTTCCTGGACGATGAAGATGTTCCTGCACATGAAGATGTTCCTACACAGCAGCCATTGAGGATGTTCCTACACAGCAGCCAATGAAAATGTTCCTACACAGCAGCCAGATTGTGACATCACAGAGCATCCCTGTGATGTCACAATCTGGCTGCTGTGTAAGAACATTTTCATTGGCTGCTGTGTAGGAACATCCTCAATGGCTGCTGTGTTGGAACATCTTCATTGGCTGCTGTGTAGGAACAGTCTCATTGGCTGCTGTGTCTATCTATCTATCTATCTATCTATCTATCTATCTATCTATCTATCTATCTATCTATCTATCTATCTATCTATCTATCTATCTAGTGACTCTCAGGGCGGCGCGGCCCCCTTTTATACCCTTCCTGGACGATGAAGATGTTCCTGCACATGAAGATGTTCCTACACAGCAGCCAGATTGTGACATCACAGAGCATCCCTGTGATGTCACAATCTGGCTGCTGTGTAAGAACATTTTCATTGGCTGCTGTGTAGGAACATCCTCAATGGCTGATATGTAGGAACATCTTCATTGGCTGCTGTGTAGGAACAGTCTCATTGGCTGCTGTGTCTATCTATCTATCTATCTATCTATCTATCTATCTATCTATCTATCTATCTATCTATCTATCTATCTATCTATCTATCTATCTATCTATCTATCTATCCATCTATCTATCTATCTATCTATCTATCTATATGTCTCTATCTCTATCTATCTATCTAGTGACTCTCAGGGCGGCGCGGCCCCCTTTTATACCCTTCCTGGACGATGAAGATGTTCCTGCACATGAAGATGTTCCTACACAGCAGCCAGATTGTGACATCACAGAGCATCCCTGTGATGTCACAATCTGGCTGCTGTGTAAGAACATTTTCATTGGCTGCTGTGTAGGAACATCCTCAATGGCTGATATGTAGGAACATCTTCATTGGCTGCTGTGTAGGAACAGTCTCATTGGCTGCTGTGTCTATCTATCTATCTATCTATCTATCTATCTATCTATCTATCTATCTATCTATCTATCTATCTATCTATCTATCTATCTATCTATCTATCTATCTATCTATCTATATGTCTCTATCTCTATCTATCTATCTAGTGACTCTCAGGGCGGCGCGGCCCCCTTTTATACCCTTCCTGGACGATGAAGATGTTCCTGCACATGAAGATGTTCCTACACAGCAGCCAGATTGTGACATCACAGAGCATCCCTGTGATGTCACAATCTGGCTGCTGTGTAAGAACATTTTCATTGGCTGCTGTGTAGGAACATCCTCAATGGCTGCTGTGTTGGAACATCTTCATTGGCTGCTGTGTAGGAACAGTCTCATTGGCTGCTGTGTCTATCTATCTATCTATCTATCTATCTATCTATCTATCTATCTATCTATCTATCTATCTATCTATCTATCTATCTATCTATCTATCTATCTATATGTCTCTATCTCTATCTATCTATCTAGTGACTCTCAGGGCGGCGCGGCCCCCTTTTATACCCTTCCTGGACGATGAAGATGTTCCTGCACATGAAGATGTTCCTACACAGCAGCCATTGAGGATGTTCCTACACAGCAGCCAATGAAAATGTTCCTACACAGCAGCCAGATTGTGACATCACAGAGCATCCCTGTGATGTCACAATCTGGCTGCTGTGTAAGAACATTTTCATTGGCTGCTGTGTAGGAACATCCTCAATGGCTGCTGTGTTGGAACATCTTCATTGGCTGCTGTGTAGGAACAGTCTCATTGGCTGCTGTGTCTATCTATCTATCTATCTATCTATCTATCTATCGATCTATCTATCTATCTATCTATCTAACTATCTATCTATCTATCTATCTATCTATCTATCTATCTATCTATCTATCTATCTATCTATCTAGTGACTCTCAGGGCGGCGCGGCCCCCTTTTATACCCTTCCTGGACGATGAAGATGTTCCTGCACATGAAGATGTTCCTACACAGCAGCCAGATTGTGACATCACAGAGCATCCCTGTGATGTCACAATCTGGCTGCTGTGTAAGAACATTTTCATTGGCTGCTGTGTAGGAACATCCTCAATGGCTGATATGTAGGAACATCTTCATTGGCTGCTGTGTAGGAACAGTCTCATTGGCTGCTGTGTCTATCTATCTATCTATCTATCTATCTATCTATCTATCTATCTATCTATCTATCTATCTATCTATCTATCTATCTATCTATCTATCTATCTATCTATCTATCTATCCATCTATCTATCTATCTATCTATCTATCTATCTATCTATCTATCTATCTATCTATCTATCTATCTATCTATCTATCTATCTATATGTCTCTATCTCTATCTATCTATCTAGTGACTCTCAGGGCGGCGCGGCCCCCTTTTATACCCTTCCTGGACGATGAAGATGTTCCTGCACATGAAGATGTTCCTACACAGCAGCCATTGAGGATGTTCCTACACAGCAGCCAATGAAAATGTTCCTACACAGCAGCCAGATTGTGAAATCACAGAGCATCCCTGTGATGTCACTATCTGGCTGCTGTGTAAGAACATTTTCATTGGCTGCTGTGTATGAACATCCTCAATGGCTGCTGTGTTGGAACATCTTCATTGGCTGCTGTGTAGGAACAGTCTCATTGGCTGCTGTGTCTATCTATCTATCTATCTATCTATCTATCGATCTATCGATCTATCGATCTATCTATCTATCTATCTATCTATCTATCTATCTATCTATCTATCTATATGTCTCTATCTCTATCTATCTATCTAGTGACTCTCAGGGCGGCGCGGCCCCCTTTTATACCCTTCCTGGACGATGAAGATGTTCCTGCACATGAAGATGTTCCTACACAGCAGCCATTGAGGATGTTCCTACACAGCAGCCAATGAAAATGTTCCTACACAGCAGCCAGATTGTGACATCACAGAGCATCCCTGTGATGTCACAATCTGGCTGCTGTGTAAGAACATTTTCATTGGCTGCTGTGTAGGAACATCCTCAATGGCTGCTGTGTAAGAACATCTTCATTGGCTGCTGTGTAGGAACAGTCTCATTGGCTGCTGTGTCTATCAATCTATCTATCTATCTATCTATCTATCTATCTATCTATCTATCTATCTATCTATCTATCTATCTATCTATCTATCTATCTATCTATCTATCTATCTATCTATCTATCTATCTATCTATCTATCTATATGTCTCTATCTCTATCTATCTATCTAGTGACTCTCAGGGCGGCGCGGCCCCCTTTTATACCCTTCCTGGACTTTGAAGATGTTCCTGCACATGAAGATGTTCCTACACAGCAGCCATTGAGGATGTTCCTACACAGCAGCCAATGAAAATGTTCCTACACAGCAGCCAGATTGTGACATCACAGAGCATCCCTGTGATGTCACAATCTGGCTGCTGTGTAAGAACATTTTCATTGGCTGCTGTGTAGGAACATCCTCAATGGCTGCTGTGTTGGAACATCTTCATTGGCTGCTGTGTAGGAACAGTCTCATTGGCTGCTGTGTCTATCTATCTATCTATCTATCTATCTATCTATCTATCTATCTATCTATCTATCTATCTATCTATCTATCTATCTATCTATCTATCTATCTATCTATCTATCTATCTATCTATCTATCTAGTGACTCTCAGGGCGGCGCGGCCCCCTTTTATACCCTTCCTGGACGATGAAGATGTTCCTGCACATGAAGATGTTCCTACACAGCAGCCAGATTGTGACATCACAGAGCATCCCTGTGATGTCACAATCTGGCTGCTGTGTAAGAACATTTTCATTGGCTGCTGTGTAGGAACATCCTCAATGGCTGCTGTGTTGGAACATCTTCATTGGCTGCTGTGTAGGAACAGTCTCATTGGCTGCTGTGTCTATCTATCTATCTATCTATCTATCTATCTATCTATCTATCTATCTATCTATCTATCTATCTATCTATCTATCTATCTATCTATCTATCTATCTATCTATCTATCTATCTATCTATCTATATGTCTCTATCTCTATCTATCTATCTAGTGACTCTCAGGGCGGCGCGGCCCCCTTTTATACCCTTCCTGGACGATGAAGATGTTCCTGCACATGAAGATGTTCCTACACAGCAGCCATTGAGGATGTTCCTACACAGCAGCCAATGAAAATGTTCCTACACAGCAGCCAGATTGTGACATCACAGAGCATCCCTGTGATGTCACAATCTGGCTGCTGTGTAAGAACATTTTCATTGGCTGCTGTGTAGGAACATCCTCAATGGCTGCTGTGTTGGAACATCTTCATTGGCTGCTGTGTAGGAACAGTCTCATTGGCTGCTGTGTCTATCTATCTATCTATCTATCTATCTATCTATCGATCTATCTATCTATCTATCTATCTATCTATCTATCTATCTATCTATCTATCTATCTATCTATCTATCTATCTATCTAGTGACTCTCAGGGCGGCGCGGCCCCCTTTTATACCCTTCCTGGACGATGAAGATGTTCCTGCACATGAAGATGTTCCTACACAGCAGCCAGATTGTGACATCACAGAGCATCCCTGTGATGTCACAATCTGGCTGCTGTGTAAGAACATTTTCATTGGCTGCTGTGTAGGAACATCCTCAATGGCTGATATGTAGGAACATCTTCATTGGCTGCTGTGTAGGAACAGTCTCATTGGCTGCTGTGTCTATCTATCTATCTATCTATCTATCTATCTATCTATCTATCTATCTATCTATCTATCTATCTATCTATCTATCTATCTATCTATCTATCTATCTATCTATCTATCTATCTATCCATCTATCTATCTATCTATCTATCTATCTATCTATCTATCTATCTATCTATCTATCTATCTATCTATCTATATGTCTCTATCTCTATCTATCTATCTAGTGACTCTCAGGGCGGCGCGGCCCCCTTTTATACCCTTCCTGGACGATGAAGATGTTCCTGCACATGAAGATGTTCCTACACAGCAGCCATTGAGGATGTTCCTACACAGCAGCCAATGAAAATGTTCCTACACAGCAGCCAGATTGTGAAATCACAGAGCATCCCTGTGATGTCACAATCTGGCTGCTGTGTAAGAACATTTTCATTGGCTGCTGTGTATGAACATCCTCAATGGCTGCTGTGTTGGAACATCTTCATTGGCTGCTGTGTAGGAACAGTCTCATTGGCTGCTGTGTCTATCTATCTATCTATCTATCTATCTATCGATCTATCGATCTATCGATCTATCGATCTATCTATCTATCTATCTATCTATCTATCTATCTATCTATCTATCTATCTATCTATCTATCTATATATCTATCTATATGTCTCTATCTCTATCTATCTATCTAGTGACTCTCAGGGCGGCGCGGCCCCCTTTTATACCCTTCCTGGACGATGAAGATGTTCCTGCACATGAAGATGTTCCTACACAGCAGCCATTGAGGATGTTCCTACACAGCAGCCAATGAAAATGTTCCTACACAGCAGCCAGATTGTGACATCACAGAGCATCCCTGTGATGTCACAATCTGGCTGCTGTGTAAGAACATTTTCATTGGCTGCTGTGTAGGAACATCCTCAATGGCTGCTGTGTTGGAACATCTTCATTGGCTGCTGTGTAGGAACAGTCTCATTGGCTGCTGTGTCTATCTATCTATCTATCTATCTATCTATCGATCTATCGATCTATCTATCTATCTATCTATCTATCTATCTATCTATCTATCTATCTATCTATCTATCTATCTAGTGACTCTCAGGGCGGCGCGGCCCCCTTTTATACCCTTCCTGGACGATGAAGATGTTCCTGCACATGAAGATGTTCCTACACAGCAGCCAGATTGTGACATCACAGAGCATCCCTGTGATGTCACAATCTGGCTGCTGTGTAAGAACATTTTCATTGGCTGCTGTGTAGGAACATCCTCAATGGCTGATATGTAGGAACATCTTCATTGGCTGCTGTGTAGGAACAGTCTCATTGGCTGCTGTGTCTATCTATCTATCTATCTATCTATCTATCTATCTATCTATCTATCTATCTATCTATCTATCTATCTATCTATCCATCTATCTATCTATCTATCTATCTATCTATCTATCTATCTATCTATCTATCTATCTATCTATCTATCTATCTATCTATCTATATGTCTCTATCTCTATCTATCTATCTAGTGACTCTCAGGGCGGCGCGGCCCCCTTTTATACCCTTCCTGGACGATGAAGATGTTCCTGCACATGAAGATGTTCCTACACAGCAGCCATTGAGGATGTTCCTACACAGCAGCCAATGAAAATGTTCCTACACAGCAGCCAGATTGTGAAATCACAGAGCATCCCTGTGATGTCACAATCTGGCTGCTGTGTAAGAACATTTTCATTGGCTGCTGTGTATGAACATCCTCAATGGCTGCTGTGTTGGAACATCTTCATTGGCTGCTGTGTAGGAACAGTCTCATTGGCTGCTGTGTCTATCTATCTATCTATCTATCTATCTATCGATCTATCGATCTATCGATCTATCGATCTATCTATCTATCTATCTATCTATCTATCTATCTATCTATCTATCTATCTATCTATCTATCTATCTATATGTCTCTATCTCTATCTATCTATCTAGTGACTCTCAGGGCGGCGCGGCCCCCTTTTATACCCTTCCTGGACGATGAAGATGTTCCTGCACATGAAGATGTTCCTACACAGCAGCCATTGAGGATGTTCCTACACAGCAGCCAATGAAAATGTTCCTACACAGCAGCCAGATTGTGACATCACAGAGCATCCCTGTGATGTCACAATCTGGCTGCTGTGTAAGAACATTTTCATTGGCTGCTGTGTAGGAACATCCTCAATGGCTGCTGTGTAAGAACATCTTCATTGGCTGCTGTGTAGGAACAGTCTCATTGGCTGCTGTGTCTATCAATCTATCTATCTATCTATCTATCTATCTATCTATCTATCTATCTATCTATCTATCTATCTATCTATATGTCTCTATCTCTATCTATCTATCTAGTGACTCTCAGGGCGGCGCGGCCCCCTTTTATACCCTTCCTGGACTTTGAAGATGTTCCTGCACATGAAGATGTTCCTACACAGCAGCCATTGAGGATGTTCCTACACAGCAGCCAATGAAAATGTTCCTACACAGCAGCCAGATTGTGACATCACAGAGCATCCCTGTGATGTCACAATCTGGCTGCTGTGTAAGAACATTTTCATTGGCTGCTGTGTAGGAACATCCTCAATGGCTGATATGTAGGAACATCTTCATTGGCTGCTGTGTAGGAACAGTCTCATTGGCTGCTGTGTCTATCTATCTATCTATCTATCTATCTATCTATCTATCTATCTATCTATCTATCTATCTATCTATCTATCTATCTATCCATCTATCTATCTATCTATCTATCTATCTATCTATCTATCTATCTATCTATCTATCTATCTATCTATCTATCTATCTATCTATCTATCTATCTATATGTCTCTATCTCTATCTATCTATCTAGTGACTCTCAGGGCGGCGCGGCCCCCTTTTATACCCTTCCTGGACGATGAAGATGTTCCTGCACATGAAGATGTTCCTACACAGCAGCCATTGAGGATGTTCCTACACAGCAGCCAATGAAAATGTTCCTACACAGCAGCCAGATTGTGAAATCACAGAGCATCCCTGTGATGTCACAATCTGGCTGCTGTGTAAGAACATTTTCATTGGCTGCTGTGTATGAACATCCTCAATGGCTGCTGTGTTGGAACATCTTCATTGGCTGCTGTGTAGGAACAGTCTCATTGGCTGCTGTGTCTATCTATCTATCTATCTATCTATCGATCTATCGATCTATCGATCTATCGATCTATCTATCTATCTATCTATCTATCTATCTATCTATCTATCTATCTATCTATCTATATGTCTCTATCTCTATCTATCTATCTAGTGACTCTCAGGGCGGCGCGGCCCCCTTTTATACCCTTCCTGGACGATGAAGATGTTCCTGCACATGAAGATGTTCCTACACAGCAGCCATTGAGGATGTTCCTACACAGCAGCCAATGAAAATGTTCCTACACAGCAGCCAGATTGTGACATCACAGAGCATCCCTGTGATGTCACAATCTGGCTGCTGTGTAAGAACATTTTCATTGGCTGCTGTGTAGGAACATCCTCAATGGCTGCTGTGTAAGAACATCTTCATTGGCTGCTGTGTAGGAACAGTCTCATTGGCTGCTGTGTCTATCAATCTATCTATCTATCTATCTATCTATCTATCTATCTATCTATCTATCTATCTATCTATCTATCTATCTATCTATCTATCTATCTATCTATCTATATGTCTCTATCTCTATCTATCTATCTAGTGACTCTCAGGGCGGCGCGGCCCCCTTTTATACCCTTCCTGGACTTTGAAGATGTTCCTGCACATGAAGATGTTCCTACACAGCAGCCATTGAGGATGTTCCTACACAGCAGCCAATGAAAATGTTCCTACACAGCAGCCAGATTGTGACATCACAGAGCATCCCTGTGATGTCACAATCTGGCTGCTGTGTAAGAACATTTTCATTGGCTGCTGTGTAGGAACATCCTCAATGGCTGCTGTGTAGGAACATCTTCATTGGCTGCTGTGTAGGAACAGTCTCATTGGCTGTTGTGTCTATCAATCTATCTATCTATCTATCTATCTATCTATCTATCTATCTATATGTCTCTATCTCTATCTATCTATCTAGTGACTCTCAGGGCGGCGCGGCCCCCTTTTATACCCTTCCTGGACGATGAAGATGTTCCTGCATATGAAGATGTTCCTACACAGCAGCCATTGAGGATGTTCCTACACAGCAGCCAATGAAAATGTTCCTACACAGCAGCCAGATTGTGACATCACAGAGCATCCCTGTGATGTCACAATCTGGCTGCTGTGTAAGAACATTTTCATTGGCTGCTGTGTAGGAACATCCTCAATGGCTGATATGTAGGAACATCTTCATTGGCTGCTGTGTAGGAACAGTCTCATTGGCTGCTGTGTCTATCTATCTATCTATCTATCTATCTATCTATCTATCTATCTATCTATCTATCTATCTATCTATCTATCTATCTATCTATCTATCTATCTATCTATCTATCTATCTATCTATCTATCTATATGTCTCTATCTCTATCTATCTATCTAGTGACTCTCAGGGCGGCGCGGCCCCCTTTTATACCCTTCCTGGACGATGAAGATGTTCCTGCACATGAAGATGTTCCTACACAGCAGCCAGATTGTGACATCACAGAGCATCCCTGTGATGTCACAATCTGGCTGCTGTGTAAGAACATTTTCATTGGCTGCTGTGTAGGAACATCCTCAATGGCTGATATGTAGGAACATCTTCATTGGCTGCTGTGTAGGAACAGTCTCATTGGCTGCTGTGTCTATCTATCTATCTATCTATCTATCTATCTATCTATCTATCTATCTATCTATATGTCTCTATCTCTATCTATCTATCTAGTGACTCTCAGGGCGGCGCGGCCCCCTTTTATACCCTTCCTGGACGATGAAGATGTTCCTGCACATGAAGATGTTCCTACACAGCAGCCAGATTGTGACATCACAGAGCATCCCTGTGATGTCACAATCTGGCTGCTGTGTAAGAACATTTTCATTGGCTGCTGTGTAGGAACATCCTCAATGGCTGATATGTAGGAACATCTTCATTGGCTGCTGTGTAGGAACAGTCTCATTGGCTGCTGTGTCTATCTATCTATCTATCTATCTATCTATCTATCTATCTATCTATCTATCTATCTATCTATCTATCTATCTATCTATCTATATGTCTCTATCTCTATCTATCTATCTAGTGACTCTCAGGGCGGCGCGGCCCCCTTTTATACCCTTCCTGGACGATGAAGATGTTCCTGCACATGAAGATGTTCCTACACAGCAGCCAGATTGTGACATCACAGAGCATCCCTGTGATGTCACAATCTGGCTGCTGTGTAAGAACATTTTCATTGGCTGCTGTGTAGGAACATCCTCAATGGCTGCTGTGTTGGAACATCTTCATTGGCTGCTGTGTAGGAACAGTCTCATTGGCTGCTGTGTCTATCTATCTATCTATCTATCTATCTATCTATCTATCTATCTATCTATCTATCTATCTATCTATCTATCTATCTATCTATCTATCTATCTATCTATCTATCTATCTATCTATATGTCTCTATCTCTATCTATCTATCTAGTGACTCTCAGGGCGGCGCGGCCCCCTTTTATACCCTTCCTGGACGATGAAGATGTTCCTGCACATGAAGATGTTCCTACACAGCAGCCATTGAGGATGTTCCTACACAGCAGCCAATGAAAATGTTCCTACACAGCAGCCAGATTGTGACATCACAGAGCATCCCTGTGATGTCACAATCTGGCTGCTGTGTAAGAACATTTTCATTGGCTGCTGTGTAGGAACATCCTCAATGGCTGCTGTGTTGGAACATCTTCATTGGCTGCTGTGTAGGAACAGTCTCATTGGCTGCTGTGTCTATCTATCTATCTATCGATCTATCGATCTATCGATCTATCTATCTATCTATCTATCTATCTATCTATCTATCTATCTATCTATCTATCTATCTATCTATCTATCTATCTATCTAGTGACTCTCAGGGCGGCGCGGCCCCCTTTTATACCCTTCCTGGACGATGAAGATGTTCCTGCACATGAAGATGTTCCTACACAGCAGCCAGATTGTGACATCACAGAGCATCCCTGTGATGTCACAATCTGGCTGCTGTGTAAGAACATTTTCATTGGCTGCTGTGTAGGAACATCCTCAATGGCTGATATGTAGGAACATCTTCATTGGCTGCTGTGTAGGAACAGTCTCATTGGCTGCTGTGTCTATCTATCTATCTATCTATCTATCTATCTATCTATCTATCTATCTATCTATCTATCTATCTATCTATCTATCTATCTATCTATCTATCTATCTATCTATCTATCTATCCATCTATCTATCTATCTATCTATCTATCTATCTATCTATCTATCTATCTATCTATCTATCTATCTATATGTCTCTATCTCTATCTATCTATCTAGTGACTCTCAGGGCGGCGCGGCCCCCTTTTATACCCTTCCTGGACGATGAAGATGTTCCTGCACATGAAGATGTTCCTACACAGCAGCCATTGAGGATGTTCCTACACAGCAGCCAATGAAAATGTTCCTACACAGCAGCCAGATTGTGAAATCACAGAGCATCCCTGTGATGTCACAATCTGGCTGCTGTGTAAGAACATTTTCATTGGCTGCTGTGTATGAACATCCTCAATGGCTGCTGTGTTGGAACATCTTCATTGGCTGCTGTGTAGGAACAGTCTCATTGGCTGCTGTGTCTATCTATCTATCTATCTATCTATCTATCGATCTATCGATCTATCGATCTATCTATCTATCTATCTATCTATCTATCTATCTATCTATCTATCTATCTATATGTCTCTATCTCTATCTATCTATCTAGTGACTCTCAGGGCGGCGCGGCCCCCTTTTATACCCTTCCTGGACTTTGAAGATGTTCCTGCACATGAAGATGTTCCTACACAGCAGCCATTGAGGATGTTCCTACACAGCAGCCAATGAAAATGTTCCTACACAGCAGCCAGATTGTGACATCACAGAGCATCCCTGTGATGTCACAATCTGGCTGCTGTGTAAGAACATTTTCATTGGCTGCTGTGTAGGAACATCCTCAATGGCTGCTGTGTAGGAACATCTTCATTGGCTGCTGTGTAGGAACAGTCTCATTGGCTGTTGTGTCTATCAATCTATCTATCTATCTATCTATCTATCTATCTATCTATCTATCTATCTATCTATCTATCTATCTATCTATCTATATGTCTCTATCTCTATCTATCTATCTAGTGACTCTCAGGGCGGCGCGGCCCCCTTTTATACCCTTCCTGGACGATGAAGATGTTCCTGCATATGAAGATGTTCCTACACAGCAGCCATTGAGGATGTTCCTACACAGCAGCCAATGAAAATGTTCCTACACAGCAGCCAGATTGTGACATCACAGAGCATCCCTGTGATGTCACAATCTGGCTGCTGTGTAAGAACATTTTCATTGGCTGCTGTGTAGGAACATCCTCAATGGCTGATATGTAGGAACATCTTCATTGGCTGCTGTGTAGGAACAGTCTCATTGGCTGCTGTGTCTATCTATCTATCTATCTATCTATCTATCTATCTATCTATCTATCTATCTATCTATCTATCTATCTATCTATCTATCTATCTATCTATCTATCTATCTATCTATCTATCTATATGTCTCTATCTCTATCTATCTATCTAGTGACTCTCAGGGCGGCGCGGCCCCCTTTTATACCCTTCCTGGACGATGAAGATGTTCCTGCACATGAAGATGTTCCTACACAGCAGCCAGATTGTGACATCACAGAGCATCCCTGTGATGTCACAATCTGGCTGCTGTGTAAGAACATTTTCATTGGCTGCTGTGTAGGAACATCCTCAATGGCTGATATGTAGGAACATCTTCATTGGCTGCTGTGTAGGAACAGTCTCATTGGCTGCTGTGTCTATCTATCTATCTATCTATCTATCTATCTATCTATCTATCTATCTATCTATCTATCTATCTATCTATCTATCTATATGTCTCTATCTCTATCTATCTATCTAGTGACTCTCAGGGCGACGCGGCCCCCTTTTATACCCTTCCTGGACGATGAAGATGTTCCTGCACATGAAGATGTTCCTACACAGCAGCCAGATTGTGACATCACAGAGCATCCCTGTGATGTCACAATCTGGCTGCTGTGTAAGAACATTTTCATTGGCTGCTGTGTAGGAACATCCTCAATGGCTGATATGTAGGAACATCTTCATTGGCTGCTGTGTAGGAACAGTCTCATTGGCTGCTGTGTCTATCTATCTATCTATCTATCTATCTATCTATCTATCTATCTATCTATCTATCTATCTATCTATCTATCTATCTATCTATCTATCTATCTATCTATCTATATGTCTCTATCTCTATCTATCTATCTAGTGACTCTCAGGGCGGCGCGGCCCCCTTTTATACCCTTCCTGGACGATGAAGATGTTCCTGCACATGAAGATGTTCCTACACAGCAGCCAGATTGTGACATCACAGAGCATCCCTGTGATGTCACAATCTGGCTGCTGTGTAAGAACATTTTCATTGGCTGCTGTGTAGGAACATCCTCAATGGCTGCTGTGTTGGAACATCTTCATTGGCTGCTGTGTAGGAACAGTCTCATTGGCTGCTGTGTCTATCTATCTATCTATCTATCTATCTATCTATCTATCTATCTATCTATCTATCTATCTATCTATCTATCTATCTATCTATCTATCTATCTATCTATCTATATGTCTCTATCTCTATCTATCTATCTAGTGACTCTCAGGGCGGCGCGGCCCCCTTTTATACCCTTCCTGGACGATGAAGATGTTCCTGCACATGAAGATGTTCCTACACAGCAGCCATTGAGGATGTTCCTACACAGCAGCCAATGAAAATGTTCCTACACAGCAGCCAGATTGTGACATCACAGAGCATCCCTGTGATGTCACAATCTGGCTGCTGTGTAAGAACATTTTCATTGGCTGCTGTGTAGGAACATCCTCAATGGCTGCTGTGTTGGAACATCTTCATTGGCTGCTGTGTAGGAACAGTCTCATTGGCTGCTGTGTCTATCTATCTATCTATCGATCTATCGATCTATCGATCTATCTATCTATCTATCTATCTATCTATCTATCTATCTATCTATCTAGTGACTCTCAGGGCGGCGCGGCCCCCTTTTATACCCTTCCTGGACGATGAAGATGTTCCTGCACATGAAGATGTTCCTACACAGCAGCCAGATTGTGACATCACAGAGCATCCCTGTGATGTCACAATCTGGCTGCTGTGTAAGAACATTTTCATTGGCTGCTGTGTAGGAACATCCTCAATGGCTGATATGTAGGAACATCTTCATTGGCTGCTGTGTAGGAACAGTCTCATTGGCTGCTGTGTCTATCTATCTATCTATCTATCTATCTATCTATCTATCTATCTATCTATCTATCTATCTATCTATCTATCTATCTATCTATCTATCTATCTATCTATCTATCTATCTATCTATATGTCTCTATCTCTATCTATCTATCTAGTGACTCTCAGGGCGGCGCGGCCCCCTTTTATACCCTTCCTGGACGATGAAGATGTTCCTGCACATGAAGATGTTCCTACACAGCAGCCATTGAGGATGTTCCTACACAGCAGCCAATGAAAATGTTCCTACACAGCAGCCAGATTGTGAAATCACAGAGCATCCCTGTGATGTCACAATCTGGCTGCTGTGTAAGAACATTTTCATTGGCTGCTGTGTATGAACATCCTCAATGGCTGCTGTGTTGGAACATCTTCATTGGCTGCTGTGTAGGAACAGTCTCATTGGCTGCTGTGTCTATCTATCTATCTATCTATCTATCTATCTATCGATCTATCGATCTATCGATCTATCGATCTATCTATCTATCTATCTATCTATCTATCTATCTATCTATATGTCTCTATCTCTATCTATCTATCTAGTGACTCTCAGGGCGGCGCGGCCCCCTTTTATACCCTTCCTGGACTTTGAAGATGTTCCTGCACATGAAGATGTTCCTACACAGCAGCCATTGAGGATGTTCCTACACAGCAGCCAATGAAAATGTTCCTACACAGCAGCCAGATTGTGACATCACAGAGCATCCCTGTGATGTCACAATCTGGCTGCTGTGTAAGAACATTTTCATTGGCTGCTGTGTAGGAACATCCTCAATGGCTGCTGTGTAGGAACATCTTCATTGGCTGCTGTGTAGGAACAGTCTCATTGGCTGTTGTGTCTATCAATCTATCTATCTATCTATCTATCTATCTATCTATCTATCTATCTATCTATATGTCTCTATCTCTATCTATCTATCTAGTGACTCTCAGGGCGGCGCGGCCCCCTTTTATACCCTTCCTGGACGATGAAGATGTTCCTGCATATGAAGATGTTCCTACACAGCAGCCATTGAGGATGTTCCTACACAGCAGCCAATGAAAATGTTCCTACACAGCAGCCAGATTGTGACATCACAGAGCATCCCTGTGATGTCACAATCTGGCTGCTGTGTAAGAACATTTTCATTGGCTGCTGTGTAGGAACATCCTCAATGGCTGATATGTAGGAACATCTTCATTGGCTGCTGTGTAGGAACAGTCTCATTGGCTGCTGTGTCTATCTATCTATCTATCTATCTATCTATCTATCTATCTATCTATCTATCTATCTATCTATCTATCTATCTATCTATCTATCTATATGTCTCTATCTCTATCTATCTATCTAGTGACTCTCAGGGCGGCGCGGCCCCCTTTTATACCCTTCCTGGACGATGAAGATGTTCCTGCACATGAAGATGTTCCTACACAGCAGCCAGATTGTGACATCACAGAGCATCCCTGTGATGTCACAATCTGGCTGCTGTGTAAGAACATTTTCATTGGCTGCTGTGTAGGAACATCCTCAATGGCTGATATGTAGGAACATCTTCATTGGCTGCTGTGTAGGAACAGTCTCATTGGCTGCTGTGTCTATCTATCTATCTATCTATCTATCTATCTATCTATCTATCTATCTATCTATCTATCTATCTATCTATCTATCTATCTATCTATCTATCTATCTATCTATCTATCTATCTATCTATCTATCTATATGTCTCTATCTCTATCTATCTATCTAGTGACTCTCAGGGCGGCGCGGCCCCCTTTTATACCCTTCCTGGACGATGAAGATGTTCCTGCACATGAAGATGTTCCTACACAGCAGCCAGATTGTGACATCACAGAGCATCCCTGTGATGTCACAATCTGGCTGCTGTGTAAGAACATTTTCATTGGCTGCTGTGTAGGAACATCCTCAATGGCTGATATGTAGGAACATCTTCATTGGCTGCTGTGTAGGAACAGTCTCATTGGCTGCTGTGTCTATCTATCTATCTATCTATCTATCTATCTATCTATCTATCTATCTATCTATCTATCTATCTATCTATCTATCTATCTATCTATCTATCTATCTATCTATCTATCTATCTATCTATCTATCTATCTATCTATCTATATGTCTCTATCTCTATCTATCTATCTAGTGACTCTCAGGGCGGCGCGGCCCCCTTTTATACCCTTCCTGGACGATGAAGATGTTCCTGCACATGAAGATGTTCCTACACAGCAGCCAGATTGTGACATCACAGAGCATCCCTGTGATGTCACAATCTGGCTGCTGTGTAAGAACATTTTCATTGGCTGCTGTGTAGGAACATCCTCAATGGCTGCTGTGTTGGAACATCTTCATTGGCTGCTGTGTAGGAACAGTCTCATTGGCTGCTGTGTCTATCTATCTATCTATCTATCTATCTATCTATCTATCTATCTATCTATCTATCTATCTATCTATCTATCTATCTATCTATCTATCTATCTATATGTCTCTATCTCTATCTATCTATCTAGTGACTCTCAGGGCGGCGCGGCCCCCTTTTATACCCTTCCTGGACGATGAAGATGTTCCTGCACATGAAGATGTTCCTACACAGCAGCCATTGAGGATGTTCCTACACAGCAGCCAATGAAAATGTTCCTACACAGCAGCCAGATTGTGACATCACAGAGCATCCCTGTGATGTCACAATCTGGCTGCTGTGTAAGAACATTTTCATTGGCTGCTGTGTAGGAACATCCTCAATGGCTGCTGTGTTGGAACATCTTCATTGGCTGCTGTGTAGGAACAGTCTCATTGGCTGCTGTGTCTATCTATCTATCTATCTATCTATCGATCTATCGATCTATCGATCTATCTATCTATCTATCTATCTATCTATCTATCTATCTATCTATCTATCTATCTATCTATCTATCTATCTATCTAGTGACTCTCAGGGCGGCGCGGCCCCCTTTTATACCCTTCCTGGACGATGAAGATGTTCCTGCACATGAAGATGTTCCTACACAGCAGCCAGATTGTGACATCACAGAGCATCCCTGTGATGTCACAATCTGGCTGCTGTGTAAGAACATTTTCATTGGCTGCTGTGTAGGAACATCCTCAATGGCTGATATGTAGGAACATCTTCATTGGCTGCTGTGTAGGAACAGTCTCATTGGCTGCTGTGTCTATCTATCTATCTATCTATCTATCTATCTATCTATCTATCTATCTATCTATCTATCTATCTATCTATCCATCTATCTATCTATCTATCTATCTATCTATCTATCTATCTATCTATCTATCTATCTATCTATCTATCTATCTATCTATCTATCTATCTATCTATATGTCTCTATCTCTATCTATCTATCTAGTGACTCTCAGGGCGGCGCGGCCCCCTTTTATACCCTTCCTGGACGATGAAGATGTTCCTGCACATGAAGATGTTCCTACACAGCAGCCATTGAGGATGTTCCTACACAGCAGCCAATGAAAATGTTCCTACACAGCAGCCAGATTGTGAAATCACAGAGCATCCCTGTGATGTCACAATCTGGCTGCTGTGTAAGAACATTTTCATTGGCTGCTGTGTATGAACATCCTCAATGGCTGCTGTGTTGGAACATCTTCATTGGCTGCTGTGTAGGAACAGTCTCATTGGCTGCTGTGTCTATCTATCTATCTATCTATCGATCTATCGATCTATCGATCTATCTATCTATCTATCTATCTATCTATCTATCTATCTATCTATCTATCTATCTATCTATCTATCTATCTATCTATCTATCTATCTATCTATCTATATGTCTCTATCTCTATCTATCTATCTAGTGACTCTCAGGGCGGCGCGGCCCCCTTTTATACCCTTCCTGGACGATGAAGATGTTCCTGCACATGAAGATGTTCCTACACAGCAGCCATTGAGGATGTTCCTACACAGCAGCCAATGAAAATGTTCCTACACAGCAGCCAGATTGTGACATCACAGAGCATCCCTGTGATGTCACAATCTGGCTGCTGTGTAAGAACATTTTCATTGGCTGCTGTGTAGGAACATCCTCAATGGCTGCTGTGTAAGAACATCTTCATTGGCTGCTGTGTAGGAACAGTCTCATTGGCTGCTGTGTCTATCAATCTATCTATCTATCTATCTATCTATCTATCTATCTATCTATCTATCTATCTATCTATCTATCTATCTATCTATCTATCTATCTATCTATCTATCTATCTATCTATCTATATGTCTCTATCTCTATCTATCTATCTAGTGACTCTCAGGGCGGCGCGGCCCCCTTTTATACCCTTCCTGGACTTTGAAGATGTTCCTGCACATGAAGATGTTCCTACACAGCAGCCATTGAGGATGTTCCTACACAGCAGCCAATGAAAATGTTCCTACACAGCAGCCAGATTGTGACATCACAGAGCATCCCTGTGATGTCACAATCTGGCTGCTGTGTAAGAACATTTTCATTGGCTGCTGTGTAGGAACATCCTCAATGGCTGCTGTGTAGGAACATCTTCATTGGCTGCTGTGTAGGAACAGTCTCATTGGCTGTTGTGTCTATCAATCTATCTATCTATCTATCTATCTATCTATCTATCTATCTATCTATCTATCTATCTATCTATCTATATGTCTCTATCTCTATCTATCTATCTAGTGACTCTCAGGGCGGCGCGGCCCCCTTTTATACCCTTCCTGGACGATGAAGATGTTCCTGCATATGAAGATGTTCCTACACAGCAGCCATTGAGGATGTTCCTACACAGCAGCCAATGAAAATGTTCCTACACAGCAGCCAGATTGTGACATCACAGAGCATCCCTGTGATGTCACAATCTGGCTGCTGTGTAAGAACATTTTCATTGGCTGCTGTGTAGGAACATCCTCAATGGCTGATATGTAGGAACATCTTCATTGGCTGCTGTGTAGGAACAGTCTCATTGGCTGCTGTGTCTATCTATCTATCTATCTATCTATCTATCTATCTATCTATCTATCTATCTATCTATCTATCTATCTATCTATCTATCTATCTATCTATCTATCTATCTATCTATCTATATGTCTCTATCTCTATCTATCTATCTAGTGACTCTCAGGGCGGCGCGGCCCCCTTTTATACCCTTCCTGGACGATGAAGATGTTCCTGCACATGAAGATGTTCCTACACAGCAGCCAGATTGTGACATCACAGAGCATCCCTGTGATGTCACAATCTGGCTGCTGTGTAAGAACATTTTCATTGGCTGCTGTGTAGGAACATCCTCAATGGCTGATATGTAGGAACATCTTCATTGGCTGCTGTGTAGGAACAGTCTCATTGGCTGCTGTGTCTATCTATCTATCTATCTATCTATCTATCTATCTATCTATCTATCTATCTATCTATCTATCTATCTATCTATCTATCTATCTATCTATCTATCTATATGTCTCTATCTCTATCTATCTATCTAGTGACTCTCAGGGCGGCGCGGCCCCCTTTTATACCCTTCCTGGACGATGAAGATGTTCCTGCACATGAAGATGTTCCTACACAGCAGCCAGATTGTGACATCACAGAGCATCCCTGTGATGTCACAATCTGGCTGCTGTGTAAGAACATTTTCATTGGCTGCTGTGTAGGAACATCCTCAATGGCTGCTGTGTTGGAACATCTTCATTGGCTGCTGTGTAGGAACAGTCTCATTGGCTGCTGTGTCTATCTATCTATCTATCTATCTATCTATCTATCTATATGTCTCTATCTCTATCTATCTATCTAGTGACTCTCAGGGCGGCGCGGCCCCCTTTTATACCCTTCCTGGACGATGAAGATGTTCCTGCACATGAAGATGTTCCTACACAGCAGCCATTGAGGATGTTCCTACACAGCAGCCAATGAAAATGTTCCTACACAGCAGCCAGATTGTGACATCACAGAGCATCCCTGTGATGTCACAATCTGGCTGCTGTGTAAGAACATTTTCATTGGCTGCTGTGTAGGAACATCCTCAATGGCTGCTGTGTTGGAACATCTTCATTGGCTGCTGTGTAGGAACAGTCTCATTGGCTGCTGTGTCTATCTATCTATCTATCTATCTATCTATCGATCTATCTATCTATCTATCTATCTATCTATCTATCTATCTATCTATCTATCTATCTATCTATCTATCTATCTATCTATCTATCTATCTAGTGACTCTCAGGGCGGCGCGGCCCCCTTTTATACCCTTCCTGGACGATGAAGATGTTCCTGCACATGAAGATGTTCCTACACAGCAGCCAGATTGTGACATCACAGAGCATCCCTGTGATGTCACAATCTGGCTGCTGTGTAAGAACATTTTCATTGGCTGCTGTGTAGGGACATCCTCAATGGCTGATATGTAGGAACATCTTCATTGGCTGCTGTGTAGGAACAGTCTCATTGGCTGCTGTGTCTATCTATCTATCTATCTATCTATCTATCTATCTATCTATCTATCTATCTATCTATCTATCTATCTATCTATCTATCTATCTATCTATCTATCTATCTATCTATCTATCTATCTATATGTCTCTATCTCTATCTATCTATCTAGTGACTCTCAGGGCGGCGCGGCCCCCTTTTATACCCTTCCTGGACGATGAAGATGTTCCTGCACATGAAGATGTTCCTACACAGCAGCCAGATTGTGACATCACAGAGCATCCCTGTGATGTCACAATCTGGCTGCTGTGTAAGAACATTTTCATTGGCTGCTGTGTAGGAACATCCTCAATGGCTGCTGTGTTGGAACATCTTCATTGGCTGCTGTGTAGGAACAGTCTCATTGGCTGCTGTGTCTATCTATCTATCTATCTATCTATCTATCTATCTATCTATCTATCTATCTATCTATCTATCTATCTATCTATCTATCTATCTATCTATCTATCTATCTATCTATCTATCTATCTATCTATATGTCTCTATCTCTATCTATCTATCTAGTGACTCTCAGGGCGGCGCGGCCCCCTTTTATACCCTTCCTGGACGATGAAGATGTTCCTGCACATGAAGATGTTCCTACACAGCAGCCATTGAGGATGTTCCTACACAGCAGCCAATGAAAATGTTCCTACACAGCAGCCAGATTGTGACATCACAGAGCATCCCTGTGATGTCACAATCTGGCTGCTGTGTAAGAACATTTTCATTGGCTGCTGTGTAGGAACATCCTCAATGGCTGCTGTGTTGGAACATCTTCATTGGCTGCTGTGTAGGAACAGTCTCATTGGCTGCTGTGTCTATCTATCTATCTATCTATCTATCTATCTATCTATCTATCTATCTATCTATCTATCTATCTATCTATCTATCTATCTATCTATCTATCTATCTATCTATCTATCTATCTATCTATCTATCTATCTATCTATCTATCTATCTATCTATCTATATGTCTCTATCTCTATCTATCTATCTAGTGACTCTCAGGGCGGCGCGGCCCCCTTTTATACCCTTCCTGGACGATGAAGATGTTCCTGCACATGAAGATGTTCCTGCACAGCAGCCAGATTGTGACATCACAGAGCATCCCTGTGATGTCACAATCTGGCTGCTGTGTAAGAACATTTTCATTGGCTGCTGTGTAGGAACATCCTCAATGGCTGATATGTAGGAACATCTTCATTGGCTGCTGTGTAGGAACAGTCTCATTGGCTGCTGTGTCTATCTATCTATCTATCTATCTATCTATCTATCTATCTATATGTCTCTATCTCTATCTATCTATCTAGTGACTCTCAGGGCGGCGCGGCCCCCTTTTATACCCTTCCTGGACGATGAAGATGTTCCTGCACATGAAGATGTTCCTAAACAGCAGCCAGATTGTGACATCACAGAGCATCCCTGTGATGTCACAATCTGGCTGCTGTGTAAGAACATTTTCATTGGCTGCTGTGTAGGAACATCCTCAATGGCTGCTGTGTTGGAACATCTTCATTGGCTGCTGTGTAGGAACAGTCTCATTGGCTGCTGTGTCTATCTATCTATCTATCTATCTATCTATCTATCTATCTATCTATCTATCTATCTATCTATCTATCTATCTATCTATCTATATGTCTCTATCTCTATCTATCTATCTAGTGACTCTCAGGGCGGCGCGGCCCCCTTTTATACCCTTCCTGGACGATGAAGATGTTCCTGCACATGAAGATGTTCCTACACAGCAGCCATTGAGGATGTTCCTACACAGCAGCCAATGAAAATGTTCCTACACAGCAGCCAGATTGTGACATCACAGAGCATCCCTGTGATGTCACAATCTGGCTGCTGTGTAAGAACATTTTCATTGGCTGCTGTGTAGGAACATCCTCAATGGCTGCTGTGTAGGAACATCTTCATTGGTTGCTGTGTAGGAACAGTCTCATTGGCTGCTGTGTCTATCAATCTATCTATCTATCTATCTATCTATCTATCTATCTATCTATCTATCTATCTATCTATCTATCTATCTATCTATCTATCTATCTATATGTCTCTATCTCTATC
Organism: Borostomias antarcticus; assembly: GCF_949987555.1. NCBI lineage: Eukaryota > Metazoa > Chordata > Actinopteri > Stomiiformes > Stomiidae > Borostomias > Borostomias antarcticus. The sequence continues at coordinate 1,885,982 of NW_028176149.1, forward strand.
TATCTATCTAGTGACTCTCAGGGCGGCGCGGCCCCCTTTTATACCCTTCCTGGACGATGAAGATGTTCCTGCATATGAAGATGTTCCTACACAGCAGCCATTGAGGATGTTCCTACACAGCAGCCAATGAAAATGTTCCTACACAGCAGCCAGATTGTGACATCACAGAGCATCCCTGTGATGTCACAATCTGGCTGCTGTGTAAGAACATTTTCATTGGCTGCTGTGTAGGAACATCCTCAATGGCTGATATGTAGGAACATCTTCATTGGCTGCTGTGTAGGAACAGTCTCATTGGCTGCTGTGTCTATCTATCTATCTATCTATCTATCTATCTATCTATCTGTCTATCTATCTATCTATCTATCTATCTATCTATCTATCTATCTATCTATCTATCTATCTATCTATCTATCTATCTATCTATCTATCTATCTATATGTCTCTATCTCTATCTATCTATCTAGTGACTCTCAGGGCGGCGCGGCCCCCTTTTATACCCTTCCTGGACGATGAAGATGTTCCTGCACATGAAGATGTTCCTACACAGCAGCCATTGAGGATGTTCCTACACAGCAGCCAATGAAAATGTTCCTACACAGCAGCCAGATTGTGACATCACAGAGCATCCCTGTGATGTCACAATCTGGCTGCTGTGTAAGAACATTTTCATTGGCTGCTGTGTAGGAACATCCTCAATGGCTGCTGTGTAGGAACATCTTCATTGGCTGCTGTGTAGGAACAGTCTCATTGGCTGCTGTGTCTATCAATCTATCTATCTATCTATCTATCTATCTATCTATCTATCTATCTATCTATCTATCTATCTATCTATCTATCTATCTATCTATCTATCTATCTATATGTCTCTATCTCTATCTATCTATCTAGTGACTCTCAGGGCGGCGCGGCCCCCTTTTATACCCTTCCTGGACGATGAAGATGTTCCTGCATATGAAGATGTTCCTACACAGCAGCCATTGAGGATGTTCCTACACAGCAGCCAATGAAAATGTTCCTACACAGCAGCCAGATTGTGACATCACAGAGCATCCCTGTGATGTCACAATCTGGCTGCTGTGTAAGAACATTTTCATTGGCTGCTGTGTAGGAACATCCTCAATGGCTGATATGTAGGAACATCTTCATTGGCTGCTGTGTAGGAACAGTCTCATTGGCTGCTGTGTCTATCTATCTATCTATCTATCTATCTATCTATCTATCTATCTATCTATCTATCTATCTATCTATCTATCTATCTATCTATCTATCTATCTATCTATCTATCTATCTATCTATCTATCTATATGTCTCTATCTCTATCTATCTATCTAGTGACTCTCAGGGCGGCGCGGCCCCCTTTTATACCCTTCCTGGACGATGAAGATATTCCTACACATGAAGATGTTCCTACACAGCAGCCATTGAGGATGTTCCTACACAGCAGCCAATGAAAATGTTCCTACACAGCAGCCAGATTGTGACATCACAGAGCATCCCTGTGATGTCACAATCTGGCTGCTGTGTAAGAACATTTTCATTGGCTGCTGTGTAGGAACATCCTCAATGGCTGCTGTGTAAGAACATCTTCATTGGCTGCTGTGTAGGAACAGTCTCATTGGCTGCTGTGTCTATCTATCTATCTATCAATCTATCTATCTATCTATCTATCTATCTATCTATCTATCTATCTATCTATCTATCTATCTATCTATCTATCTATCTATCTATCTATCTATATGTCTCTATCTCTATCTATCTATCTAGTGACTCTCAGGGCGGCGCGGCCCCCTTTTATACCCTTCCTGGACGATGAAGATGTTCCTGCACATGAAGATGTTCCTACACAGCAGCCAGATTGTGACATCACAGAGCATCCCTGTGATGTCACAATCTGGCTGCTGTGTAAGAACATTTTCATTGGCTGCTGTGTAGGAACATCCTCAATGGCTGATATGTAGGAACATCTTCATTGGCTGCTGTGTAGGAACAGTCTCATTGGCTGCTGTGTCTATCTATCTATCTATCTATCTATCTATCTATCTATCTATCTATCTATCTATCTATCTATCTATATGTCTCTATCTCTATCTATCTATCTAGTGACTCTCAGGGCGGCGCGGCCCCCTTTTATACCCTTCCTGGACGATGAAGATGTTCCTGCACATGAAGATGTTCCTACACAGCAGCCAGATTGTGACATCACAGAGCATCCCTGTGATGTCACAATCTGGCTGCTGTGTAAGAACATTTTCATTGGCTGCTGTGTAGGAACATCCTCAATGGCTGCTGTGTTGGAACATCTTCATTGGCTGCTGTGTAGGAACAGTCTCATTGGCTGCTGTGTCTATCTATCTATCTATCTATCTATCTATCTATCTATCTATCTATCTATCTATCTATCTATCTATCTATCTATCTATCTATCTATCTATCTATCTATCTATCTATCTATCTATATGTCTCTATCTCTATCTATCTATCTAGTGACTCTCAGGGCGGCGCGGCCCCCTTTTATACCCTTCCTGGACGATGAAGATGTTCCTGCACATGAAGATGTTCCTACACAGCAGCCATTGAGGATGTTCCTACACAGCAGCCAATGAAAATGTTCCTACACAGCAGCCAGATTGTGACATCACAGAGCATCCCTGTGATGTCACAATCTGGCTGCTGTGTAAGAACATTTTCATTGGCTGCTGTGTAGGAACATCCTCAATGGCTGATATGTAGGAACATCTTCATTGGCTGCTGTGTAGGAACAGTCTCATTGGCTGCTGTGTCTATCTATCTATCTATCTATCTATCTATCTATCTGTCTATCTATCTATCTATCTATCTATCTATCTATCTATCTATCTATCTATCTATCTATCTATCTATCTATCTATCTATCTATCTATCTATCTATCTATCTATCTATCTATCTATCTATCTATCTATCTATATGTCTCTATCTCTATCTATCTATCTAGTGACTCTCAGGGCGGCGCGGCCCCCTTTTATACCCTTCCTGGACGATGAAGATGTTCCTGCACATGAAGATGTTCCTACACAGCAGCCATTGAGGATGTTCCTACACAGCAGCCAATGAAAATGTTCCTACACAGCAGCCAGATTGTGACATCACAGAGCATCCCTGTGATGTCACAATCTGGCTGCTGTGTAAGAACATTTTCATTGGCTGCTGTGTAGGAACATCCTCAATGGCTGCTGTGTAGGAACATCTTCATTGGCTGCTGTGTAGGAACAGTCTCATTGGCTGCTGTGTCTATCAATCTATCTATCTATCTATCTATCTATCTATCTATCTATCTATCTATCTATCTATCTATCTATCTATCTATCTATCTATCTATCTATCTATATGTCTCTATCTCTATCTATCTATCTAGTGACTCTCAGGGCGGCGCGGCCCCCTTTTATACCCTTCCTGGACGATGAAGATGTTCCTGCATATGAAGATGTTCCTACACAGCAGCCATTGAGGATGTTCCTACACAGCAGCCAATGAAAATGTTCCTACACAGCAGCCAGATTGTGACATCACAGAGCATCCCTGTGATGTCACAATCTGGCTGCTGTGTAAGAACATTTTCATTGGCTGCTGTGTAGGAACATCCTCAATGGCTGATATGTAGGAACATCTTCATTGGCTGCTGTGTAGGAACAGTCTCATTGGCTGCTGTGTCTATCTATCTATCTATCTATCTATCTATCTATCTATCTGTCTATCTATCTATCTATCTATCTATCTATCTATCTATCTATCTATCTATCTATCTATCTATCTATCTATCTATCTATCTATCTATCTATCTATCTATATGTCTCTATCTCTATCTATCTATCTAGTGACTCTCAGGGCGGCGCGGCCCCCTTTTATACCCTTCCTGGACGATGAAGATGTTCCTGCACATGAAGATGTTCCTACACAGCAGCCATTGAGGATGTTCCTACACAGCAGCCAATGAAAATGTTCCTACACAGCAGCCAGATTGTGACATCACAGAGCATCCCTGTGATGTCACAATCTGGCTGCTGTGTAAGAACATTTTCATTGGCTGCTGTGTAGGAACATCCTCAATGGCTGCTGTGTAGGAACATCTTCATTGGCTGCTGTGTAGGAACAGTCTCATTGGCTGCTGTGTCTATCAATCTATCTATCTATCTATCTATCTATCTATCTATCTATCTATCTATCTATCTATCTATCTATCTATCTATCTATCTATCTATCTATCTATCTATCTATATGTCTCTATCTCTATCTATCTATCTAGTGACTCTCAGGGCGGCGCGGCCCCCTTTTATACCCTTCCTGGACGATGAAGATGTTCCTGCATATGAAGATGTTCCTACACAGCAGCCATTGAGGATGTTCCTACACAGCAGCCAATGAAAATGTTCCTACACAGCAGCCAGATTGTGACATCACAGAGCATCCCTGTGATGTCACAATCTGGCTGCTGTGTAAGAACATTTTCATTGGCTGCTGTGTAGGAACATCCTCAATGGCTGATATGTAGGAACATCTTCATTGGCTGCTGTGTAGGAACAGTCTCATTGGCTGCTGTGTCTATCTATCTATCTATCTATCTATCTATCTATCTATCTATCTATCTATCTATCTATCTATCTATCTATCTATCTATCTATCTATCTATCTATCTATCTATCTATCTATCTATATGTCTCTATCTCTATCTATCTATCTAGTGACTCTCAGGGCGGCGCGGCCCCCTTTTATACCCTTCCTGGACGATGAAGATATTCCTACACATGAAGATGTTCCTACACAGCAGCCATTGAGGATGTTCCTACACAGCAGCCAATGAAAATGTTCCTACACAGCAGCCAGATTGTGACATCACAGAGCATCCCTGTGATGTCACAATCTGGCTGCTGTGTAAGAACATTTTCATTGGCTGCTGTGTAGGAACATCCTCAATGGCTGCTGTGTAAGAACATCTTCATTGGCTGCTGTGTAGGAACAGTCTCATTGGCTGCTGTGTCTATCTATCTATCTATCAATCTATCTATCTATCTATCTATCTATCTATCTATCTATCTATCTATCTATCTATCTATCTATCTATCTATCTATCTATCTATCTATCTATATGTCTCTATCTCTATCTATCTATCTAGTGACTCTCAGGGCGGCGCGGCCCCCTTTTATACCCTTCCTGGACGATGAAGATGTTCCTGCACATGAAGATGTTCCTACACAGCAGCCAGATTGTGACATCACAGAGCATCCCTGTGATGTCACAATCTGGCTGCTGTGTAAGAACATTTTCATTGGCTGCTGTGTAGGAACATCCTCAATGGCTGATATGTAGGAACATCTTCATTGGCTGCTGTGTAGGAACAGTCTCATTGGCTGCTGTGTCTATCTATCTATCTATCTATCTATCTATCTATCTATCTATCTATCTATCTATCTATCTATCTATATGTCTCTATCTCTATCTATCTATCTAGTGACTCTCAGGGCGGCGCGGCCCCCTTTTATACCCTTCCTGGACGATGAAGATGTTCCTGCACATGAAGATGTTCCTACACAGCAGCCAGATTGTGACATCACAGAGCATCCCTGTGATGTCACAATCTGGCTGCTGTGTAAGAACATTTTCATTGGCTGCTGTGTAGGAACATCCTCAATGGCTGCTGTGTTGGAACATCTTCATTGGCTGCTGTGTAGGAACAGTCTCATTGGCTGCTGTGTCTATCTATCTATCTATCTATCTATCTATCTATCTATCTATCTATCTATCTATCTATCTATCTATCTATCTATCTATCTATCTATCTATCTATCTATCTATCTATCTATATGTCTCTATCTCTATCTATCTATCTAGTGACTCTCAGGGCGGCGCGGCCCCCTTTTATACCCTTCCTGGACGATGAAGATGTTCCTGCACATGAAGATGTTCCTACACAGCAGCCATTGAGGATGTTCCTACACAGCAGCCAATGAAAATGTTCCTACACAGCAGCCAGATTGTGACATCACAGAGCATCCCTGTGATGTCACAATCTGGCTGCTGTGTAAGAACATTTTCATTGGCTGCTGTGTAGGAACATCCTCAATGGCTGATATGTAGGAACATCTTCATTGGCTGCTGTGTAGGAACAGTCTCATTGGCTGCTGTGTCTATCTATCTATCTATCTATCTATCTATCTATCTGTCTATCTATCTATCTATCTATCTATCTATCTATCTATCTATCTATCTATCTATCTATCTATCTATCTATCTATCTATCTATCTATCTATCTATCTATCTATCTATCTATCTATCTATCTATCTATCTATATGTCTCTATCTCTATCTATCTATCTAGTGACTCTCAGGGCGGCGCGGCCCCCTTTTATACCCTTCCTGGACGATGAAGATGTTCCTGCACATGAAGATGTTCCTACACAGCAGCCATTGAGGATGTTCCTACACAGCAGCCAATGAAAATGTTCCTACACAGCAGCCAGATTGTGACATCACAGAGCATCCCTGTGATGTCACAATCTGGCTGCTGTGTAAGAACATTTTCATTGGCTGCTGTGTAGGAACATCCTCAATGGCTGCTGTGTAGGAACATCTTCATTGGCTGCTGTGTAGGAACAGTCTCATTGGCTGCTGTGTCTATCAATCTATCTATCTATCTATCTATCTATCTATCTATCTATCTATCTATCTATCTATCTATCTATCTATCTATCTATCTATCTATCTATCTATCTATCTATCTATCTATCTATCTATCTATCTATCTATATGTCTCTATCTCTATCTATCTATCTAGTGACTCTCAGGGCGGCGCGGCCCCCTTTTATACCCTTCCTGGACGATGAAGATGTTCCTACACATGAAGATGTTCCTACACAGCAGCCATTGAGGATGTTCCTACACAGCAGCCAATGAAAATGTTCCTACACAGCAGCCAGATTGTGACATCACAGAGCATCCCTGTGATGTCACAATCTGGCTGCTGTGTAAGAACATTTTCATTGGCTGCTGTGTAGGAACATCCTCAATGGCTGCTGTGTAAGAACATCTTCATTGGCTGCTGTGTAGGAACAGTCTCATTGGCTGCTGTGTCTATCTATCTATCTATCTATCTATCTATCTATCTATCTATCTATCTATCTATCTATCTATCTATCTATCTATCTATCTATCTATCTATCTATCTATATGTCTCTATCTCTATCTATCTATCTAGTGACTCTCAGGGCGGCGCGGCCCCCTTTTATACCCTTCCTGGACGATGAAGATGTTCCTGCACATGAAGATGTTCCTACACAGCAGCCAGATTGTGACATCACAGAGCATCCCTGTGATGTCACAATCTGGCTGCTGTGTAAGAACATTTTCATTGGCTGCTGTGTAGGAACATCCTCAATGGCTGATATGTAGGAACATCTTCATTGGCTGCTGTGTAGGAACAGTCTCATTGGCTGCTGTGTCTATCTATCTATCTATCTATCTATCTATCTATCTATCTATCTATCTATCTATCTATCTATCTATCTATCTATCTATCTATCTATCTATCTATCTATCTATCTATCTATATGTCTCTATCTCTATCTATCTATCTAGTGACTCTCAGGGCGGCGCGGCCCCCTTTTATACCCTTCCTGGACGATGAAGATGTTCCTGCACATGAAGATGTTCCTACACAGCAGCCAGATTGTGACATCACAGAGCATCCCTGTGATGTCACAATCTGGCTGCTGTGTAAGAACATTTTCATTGGCTGCTGTGTAGGAACATCCTCAATGGCTGCTGTGTTGGAACATCTTCATTGGCTGCTGTGTAGGAACAGTCTCATTGGCTGCTGTGTCTATCTATCTATCTATCTATCTATCTATCTATCTATCTATCTATCTATCTATCTATCTATCTATCTATCTATCTATCTATCTATCTATCTATCTATATGTCTCTATCTCTATCTATCTATCTAGTGACTCTCAGGGCGGCGCGGCCCCCTTTTATACCCTTCCTGGACGATGAAGATGTTCCTGCACATGAAGATGTTCCTACACAGCAGCCATTGAGGATGTTCCTACACAGCAGCCAATGAAAATGTTCCTACACAGCAGCCAGATTGTGACATCACAGAGCATCCCTGTGATGTCACAATCTGGCTGCTGTGTAAGAACATTTTCATTGGCTGCTGTGTAGGAACATCCTCAATGGCTGCTGTGTTGGAACATCTTCATTGGCTGCTGTGTAGGAACAGTCTCATTGGCTGCTGTGTCTATCTATCTATCTATCTATCTATCTATCGATCTATCTATCTATCTATCTATCTATCTATCTATCTATCTATCTATCTATCTATCTATCTATCTAGTGACTCTCAGGGCGGCGCGGCCCCCTTTTATACCCTTCCTGGACGATGAAGATGTTCCTGCACATGAAGATGTTCCTACACAGCAGCCAGATTGTGACATCACAGAGCATCCCTGTGATGTCACAATCTGGCTGCTGTGTAAGAACATTTTCATTGGCTGCTGTGTAGGAACATCCTCAATGGCTGATATGTAGGAACATCTTCATTGGCTGCTGTGTAGGAACAGTCTCATTGGCTGCTGTGTCTATCTATCTATCTATCTATCTATCTATCTATCTATCTATCTATCTATCTATCTATCTATCTATCTATCTATCTATCTATATGTCTCTATCTCTATCTATCTATCTAGTGACTCTCAGGGCGGCGCGGCCCCCTTTTATACCCTTCCTGGACGATGAAGATGTTCCTGCACATGAAGATGTTCCTACACAGCAGCCAGATTGTGACATCACAGAGCATCCCTGTGATGTCACAATCTGGCTGCTGTGTAAGAACATTTTCATTGGCTGCTGTGTAGGAACATCCTCAATGGCTGCTGTGTTGGAACATCTTCATTGGCTGCTGTGTAGGAACAGTCTCATTGGCTGCTGTGTCTATCTATCTATCTATCTATCTATCTATCTATCTATCTATCTATCTATCTATCTATCTATCTATCTATCTATCTATCTATCTATCTATCTATCTATCTATCTATATGTCTCTATCTCTATCTATCTATCTAGTGACTCTCAGGGCGGCGCGGCCCCCTTTTATACCCTTCCTGGACGATGAAGATGTTCCTGCACATGAAGATGTTCCTACACAGCAGCCATTGAGGATGTTCCTACACAGCAGCCAATGAAAATGTTCCTACACAGCAGCCAGATTGTGACATCACAGAGCATCCCTGTGATGTCACAATCTGGCTGCTGTGTAAGAACATTTTCATTGGCTGCTGTGTAGGAACATCCTCAATGGCTGATATGTAGGAACATCTTCATTGGCTGCTGTGTAGGAACAGTCTCATTGGCTGCTGTGTCTATCTATCTATCTATCTATCTATCTATCTATCTATCTATCTATCTGTCTATCTATCTATCTATCTATCTATCTATCTATCTATCTATCTATCTATCTATCTATCTATCTATCTATCTATCTATCTATCTATCTATCTATCTATATGTCTCTATCTCTATCTATCTATCTAGTGACTCTCAGGGCGGCGCGGCCCCCTTTTATACCCTTCCTGGACGATGAAGATGTTCCTGCACATGAAGATGTTCCTACACAGCAGCCATTGAGGATGTTCCTACACAGCAGCCAATGAAAATGTTCCTACACAGCAGCCAGATTGTGACATCACAGAGCATCCCTGTGATGTCACAATCTGGCTGCTGTGTAAGAACATTTTCATTGGCTGCTGTGTAGGAACATCCTCAATGGCTGCTGTGTAGGAACATCTTCATTGGCTGCTGTGTAGGAACAGTCTCATTGGCTGCTGTGTCTATCAATCTATCTATCTATCTATCTATCTATCTATCTATCTATCTATCTATCTATCTATCTATCTATCTATCTATCTATCTATCTATCTATCTATCTATATGTCTCTATCTCTATCTATCTATCTAGTGACTCTCAGGGCGGCGCGGCCCCCTTTTATACCCTTCCTGGACGATGAAGATGTTCCTGCATATGAAGATGTTCCTACACAGCAGCCATTGAGGATGTTCCTACACAGCAGCCAATGAAAATGTTCCTACACAGCAGCCAGATTGTGACATCACAGAGCATCCCTGTGATGTCACAATCTGGCTGCTGTGTAAGAACATTTTCATTGGCTGCTGTGTAGGAACATCCTCAATGGCTGATATGTAGGAACATCTTCATTGGCTGCTGTGTAGGAACAGTCTCATTGGCTGCTGTGTCTATCTATCTATCTATCTATCTATCTATCTATCTATCTATCTATCTATCTATCTATCTATCTATCTATCTATCTATCTATCTATCTATCTATCTATCTATCTATATGTCTCTATCTCTATCTATCTATCTAGTGACTCTCAGGGCGGCGCGGCCCCCTTTTATACCCTTCCTGGACGATGAAGATGTTCCTACACATGAAGATGTTCCTACACAGCAGCCATTGAGGATGTTCCTACACAGCAGCCAATGAAAATGTTCCTACACAGCAGCCAGATTGTGACATCACAGAGCATCCCTGTGATGTCACAATCTGGCTGCTGTGTAAGAACATTTTCATTGGCTGCTGTGTAGGAACATCCTCAATGGCTGCTGTGTAAGAACATCTTCATTGGCTGCTGTGTAGGAACAGTCTCATTGGCTGCTGTGTCTATCTATCTATCTATCTATCTATCTATCTATCTATCTATCTATCTATCTATCTATCTATCTATCTATCTATCTATCTATCTATCTATCTATCTATCTATCTATCTATATGTCTCTATCTCTATCTATCTATCTATCTAGTGACTCTCAGGGCGGCGCGGCCCCCTTTTATACCCTTCCTGGACGATGAAGATGTTCCTGCACATGAAGATGTTCCTACACAGCAGCCAGATTGTGACATCACAGAGCATCCCTGTGATGTCACAATCTGGCTGCTGTGTAAGAACATTTTCATTGGCTGCTGTGTAGGAACATCCTCAATGGCTGATATGTAGGAACATCTTCATTGGCTGCTGTGTAGGAACAGTCTCATTGGCTGCTGTGTCTATCTATCTATCTATCTATCTATCTATCTATCTATCTATCTATCTATCTATCTATCTATCTATCTATCTATCTATCTATCTATCTATCTATATGTCTCTATCTCTATCTATCTATCTAGTGACTCTCAGGGCGGCGCGGCCCCCTTTTATACCCTTCCTGGACGATGAAGATGTTCCTGCACATGAAGATGTTCCTACACAGCAGCCAGATTGTGACATCACAGAGCATCCCTGTGATGTCACAATCTGGCTGCTGTGTAAGAACATTTTCATTGGCTGCTGTGTAGGAACATCCTCAATGGCTGCTGTGTTGGAACATCTTCATTGGCTGCTGTGTAGGAACAGTCTCATTGGCTGCTGTGTCTATCTATCTATCTATCTATCTATCTATCTATCTATCTATCTATCTATCTATCTATCTATCTATCTATCTATCTATATGTCTCTATCTCTATCTATCTATCTAGTGACTCTCAGGGCGGCGCGGCCCCCTTTTATACCCTTCCTGGACGATGAAGATGTTCCTGCACATGAAGATGTTCCTACACAGCAGCCATTGAGGATGTTCCTACACAGCAGCCAATGAAAATGTTCCTACACAGCAGCCAGATTGTGACATCACAGAGCATCCCTGTGATGTCACAATCTGGCTGCTGTGTAAGAACATTTTCATTGGCTGCTGTGTAGGAACATCCTCAATGGCTGCTGTGTTGGAACATCTTCATTGGCTGCTGTGTAGGAACAGTCTCATTGGCTGCTGTGTCTATCTATCTATCTATCTATCTATCTATCGATCTATCTATCTATCTATCTATCTATCTATCTATCTATCTATCTATCTATCTATCTATCTATCTATCTATCTAGTGACTCTCAGGGCGGCGCGGCCCCCTTTTATACCCTTCCTGGACGATGAAGATGTTCCTGCACATGAAGATGTTCCTACACAGCAGCCAGATTGTGACATCACAGAGCATCCCTGTGATGTCACAATCTGGCTGCTGTGTAAGAACATTTTCATTGGCTGCTGTGTAGGAACATCCTCAATGGCTGATATGTAGGAACATCTTCATTGGCTGCTGTGTAGGAACAGTCTCATTGGCTGCTGTGTCTATCTATCTATCTATCTATCTATCTATCTATCTATCTATCTATCTATCTATCTATCTATCTATCTATCTATCTATCTATCTATCTATCTATCTATCTATATGTCTCTATCTCTATCTATCTATCTAGTGACTCTCAGGGCGGCGCGGCCCCCTTTTATACCCTTCCTGGACGATGAAGATGTTCCTGCACATGAAGATGTTCCTACACAGCAGCCAGATTGTGACATCACAGAGCATCCCTGTGATGTCACAATCTGGCTGCTGTGTAAGAACATTTTCATTGGCTGCTGTGTAGGAACATCCTCAATGGCTGATATGTAGGAACATCTTCATTGGCTGCTGTGTAGGAACAGTCTCATTGGCTGCTGTGTCTATCTATCTATCTATCTATCTATCTATCTATCTATCTATCTATCTATCTATCTATCTATCTATCTATCTATCTATCTATCTATCTATCTATCTATATGTCTCTATCTCTATCTATCTATCTAGTGACTCTCAGGGCGGCGCGGCCCCCTTTTATACCCTTCCTGGACGATGAAGATGTTCCTGCACATGAAGATGTTCCTACACAGCAGCCAGATTGTGACATCACAGAGCATCCCTGTGATGTCACAATCTGGCTGCTGTGTAAGAACATTTTCATTGGCTGCTGTGTAGGAACATCCTCAATGGCTGATATGTAGGAACATCTTCATTGGCTGCTGTGTAGGAACAGTCTCATTGGCTGCTGTGTCTATCTATCTATCTATCTATCTATCTATCTATCTATCTATCTATCTATCTATCTATCTATCTATCTATCTATCTATCTATATGTCTCTATCTCTATCTATCTATCTAGTGACTCTCAGGGCGGCGCGGCCCCCTTTTATACCCTTCCTGGACGATGAAGATGTTCCTGCACATGAAGATGTTCCTACACAGCAGCCAGATTGTGACATCACAGAGCATCCCTGTGATGTCACAATCTGGCTGCTGTGTAAGAACATTTTCATTGGCTGCTGTGTAGGAACATCCTCAATGGCTGCTGTGTTGGAACATCTTCATTGGCTGCTGTGTAGGAACAGTCTCATTGGCTGCTGTGTCTATCTATCTATCTATCTATCTATCTATCTATCTATCTATCTATCTATCTATCTATCTATCTATCTATCTATCTATCTATATGTCTCTATCTCTATCTATCTATCTAGTGACTCTCAGGGCGGCGCGGCCCCCTTTTATACCCTTCCTGGACGATGAAGATGTTCCTGCACATGAAGATGTTCCTACACAGCAGCCATTGAGGATGTTCCTACACAGCAGCCAATGAAAATGTTCCTACACAGCAGCCAGATTGTGACATCACAGAGCATCCCTGTGATGTCACAATCTGGCTGCTGTGTAAGAACATTTTCATTGGCTGCTGTGTAGGAACATCCTCAATGGCTGCTGTGTTGGAACATCTTCATTGGCTGCTGTGTAGGAACAGTCTCATTGGCTGCTGTGTCTATCTATCTATCTATCTATCTATCTATCTATCTATCTATCTATCTATCTATCTATCTATCTATCTATCTATCTATCTATCTATCTATCTATCTATCTAGTGACTCTCAGGGCGGCGCGGCCCCCTTTTATACCCTTCCTGGACGATGAAGATGTTCCTGCACATGAAGATGTTCCTACACAGCAGCCAGATTGTGACATCACAGAGCATCCCTGTGATGTCACAATCTGGCTGCTGTGTAAGAACATTTTCATTGGCTGCTGTGTAGGAACATCCTCAATGGCTGATATGTAGGAACATCTTCATTGGCTGCTGTGTAGGAACAGTCTCATTGGCTGCTGTGTCTATCTATCTATCTATCTATCTATCTATCTATCTATCTATCTATCTATCTATCTATCTATCTATCTATCTATCTATCTATCTATCTATCTATCTATCTATCTATCTATCTATATGTCTCTATCTCTATCTATCTATCTAGTGACTCTCAGGGCGGCGCGGCCCCCTTTTATACCCTTCCTGGACGATGAAGATGTTCCTGCACATGAAGATGTTCCTACACAGCAGCCAGATTGTGACATCACAGAGCATCCCTGTGATGTCACAATCTGGCTGCTGTGTAAGAACATTTTCATTGGCTGCTGTGTAGGAACATCCTCAATGGCTGCTGTGTTGGAACATCTTCATTGGCTGCTGTGTAGGAACAGTCTCATTGGCTGCTGTGTCTATCTATCTATCTATCTATCTATCTATCTATCTATCTATCTATCTATCTATCTATATGTCTCTATCTCTATCTATCTATCTAGTGACTCTCAGGGCGGCGCGGCCCCCTTTTATACCCTTCCTGGACGATGAAGATGTTCCTGCACATGAAGATGTTCCTACACAGCAGCCAGATTGTGACATCACAGAGCATCCCTGTGATGTCACAATCTGGCTGCTGTGTAAGAACATTTTCATTGGCTGCTGTGTAGGAACATCCTCAATGGCTGATATGTAGGAACATCTTCATTGGCTGCTGTGTAGGAACAGTCTCATTGGCTGCTGTGTCTATCTATCTATCTATCTATCTATCTATCTATCTATCTATCTATCTATCTATCTATCTATCTATCTATCTATCTATCTATCTATCTATCTATCTATCTATCTATCTATCTATCTATCTATCTATCTATCTATATGTCTCTATCTCTATCTATCTATCTAGTGACTCTCAGGGCGGCGCGGCCCCCTTTTATACCCTTCCTGGACGATGAAGATGTTCCTGCACATGAAGATGTTCCTACACAGCAGCCAGATTGTGACATCACAGAGCATCCCTGTGATGTCACAATCTGGCTGCTGTGTAAGAACATTTTCATTGGCTGCTGTGTAGGAACATCCTCAATGGCTGCTGTGTTGGAACATCTTCATTGGCTGCTGTGTAGGAACAGTCTCATTGGCTGCTGTGTCTATCTATCTATCTATCTATCTATCTATCTATCTATCTATCTATCTATCTATCTATCTATCTATCTATCTATATGTCTCTATCTCTATCTATCTATCTAGTGACTCTCAGGGCGGCGCGGCCCCCTTTTATACCCTTCCTGGACGATGAAGATGTTCCTGCACATGAAGATGTTCCTACACAGCAGCCATTGAGGATGTTCCTACACAGCAGCCAATGAAAATGTTCCTACACAGCAGCCAGATTGTGACATCACAGAGCATCCCTGTGATGTCACAATCTGGCTGCTGTGTAAGAACATTTTCATTGGCTGCTGTGTAGGAACATCCTCAATGGCTGCTGTGTTGGAACATCTTCATTGGCTGCTGTGTAGGAACAGTCTCATTGGCTGCTGTGTCTATCTATCTATCTATCTATCTATCTATCTATTTATCGATCTATCTATCTATCTATCTATCTATCTATCTATCTATCTATCTATCTATCTATCTATCTATCTATCTATCTATCTATCTATCTATCTATCTATCTATCTATCTATCTAGTGACTCTCAGGGCGGCGCGGCCCCCTTTTATACCCTTCCTGGACGATGAAGATGTTCCTGCACATGAAGATGTTCCTACACAGCAGCCAGATTGTGACATCACAGAGCATCCCTGTGATGTCACAATCTGGCTGCTGTGTAAGAACATTTTCATTGGCTGCTGTGTAGGAACATCCTCAATGGCTGATATGTAGGAACATCTTCATTGGCTGCTGTGTAGGAACAGTCTCATTGGCTGCTGTGTCTATCTATCTATCTATCTATCTATCTATCTATCTATCTATCTATCTATCTATCTATCTATCTATCTATCTATCTATCTATCTATCTATCTATCTATCTATCTATCTATCTATCTATCTATCTATCTATCTATATGTCTCTATCTCTATCTATCTATCTAGTGACTCTCAGGGCGGCGCGGCCCCCTTTTATACCCTTCCTGGACGATGAAGATGTTCCTGCACATGAAGATGTTCCTACACAGCAGCCAGATTGTGACATCACAGAGCATCCCTGTGATGTCACAATCTGGCTGCTGTGTAAGAACATTTTCATTGGCTGCTGTGTAGGAACATCCTCAATGGCTGCTGTGTTGGAACATCTTCATTGGCTGCTGTGTAGGAACAGTCTCATTGGCTGCTGTGTCTATCTATCTATCTATCTATCTATCTATCTATCTATCTATCTATCTATCTATCTATCTATCTATCTATCTATCTATCTATCTATATGTCTCTATCTCTATCTATCTATCTAGTGACTCTCAGGGCGGCGCGGCCCCCTTTTATACCCTTCCTGGACGATGAAGATGTTCCTGCACATGAAGATGTTCCTACACAGCAGCCATTGAGGATGTTCCTACACAGCAGCCAATGAAAATGTTCCTACACAGCAGCCAGATTGTGACATCACAGAGCATCCCTGTGATGTCACAATCTGGCTGCTGTGTAAGAACATTTTCATTGGCTGCTGTGTAGGAACATCCTCAATGGCTGCTGTGTTGGAACATCTTCATTGGCTGCTGTGTAGGAACAGTCTCATTGGCTGCTGTGTCTATCTATCTATCTATCTATCTATCTATCTATCTATCTATCTATCTATCTATCTATCTATCTATCTATCTATCTATCTATCTATCTATCTATCTATCTATCTATCTATCTATATGTCTCTATCTCTATCTATCTATCTAGTGACTCTCAGGGCGGCGCGGCCCCCTTTTATACCCTTCCTGGACGATGAAGATGTTCCTGCACATGAAGATGTTCCTACACAGCAGCCATTGAGGATGTTCCTACACATCAGCCAATGAAAATGTTCCTACACAGCAGCCAGATTGTGACATCACAGAGCATCCCTGTGATGTCACAATCTGGCTGCTGTGTAAGAACATTTTCATTGGCTGCTGTGTAGGAACATCCTCAATGGCTGCTGTGTAAGAACATCTTCATTGGCTGCTGTGTAGGAACAGTCTCATTGGCTGCTGTGTCTATCAATCTATCTATCTATCTATCTATCTATCTATCTATCTATCTATCTATCTATCTATCTATCTATCTATCTATCTATCTATCTATCTATCTATCTATCTATATGTCTCTATCTCTATCTATCTATCTAGTGACTCTCAGGGCGGCGCGGCCCCCTTTTATACCCTTCCTGGACGATGAAGATGTTCCTGCATATGAAGATGTTCCTACACAGCAGCCATTGAGGATGTTCCTACACAGCAGCCAATGAAAATGTTCCTACACAGCAGCCAGATTGTGACATCACAGAGCATCCCTGTGATGTCACAATCTGGCTGCTGTGTAAGAACATTTTCATTGGCTGCTGTGTAGGAACATCCTCAATGGCTGATATGTAGGAACATCTTCATTGGCTGCTGTGTAGGAACAGTCTCATTGGCTGCTGTGTCTATCTATCTATCTATCTATCTATCTATCTATCTATCTATCTATCTATCTATCTATCTATCTATCTATCTATATGTCTCTATCTCTATCTATCTATCTAGTGACTCTCAGGGCGGCGCGGCCCCCTTTTATACCCTTCCTGGACGATGAAGATGTTCCTGCACATGAAGATGTTCCTACACAGCAGCCATTGAGGATGTTCCTACACAGCAGCCAATGAAAATGTTCCTACACAGCAGCCAGATTGTGACATCACAGAGCATCCCTGTGATGTCACAATCTGGCTGCTGTGTAAGAACATTTTCATTGGCTGCTGTGTAGGAACATCCTCAATGGCTGCTGTGTAGGAAAATCTTCATTGGCTGCTGTGTAGGAACAGTCTCATTGGCTGCTG
The DNA here is from genome assembly GCF_949987555.1 of Borostomias antarcticus. Lineage (NCBI taxonomy): Eukaryota > Metazoa > Chordata > Actinopteri > Stomiiformes > Stomiidae > Borostomias > Borostomias antarcticus. Next base: position 1,904,006 of record NW_028176149.1, read on the forward strand.
TGTCTATCAATCTATCTATCTATCTATCTATCTATCTATCTATCTATCTATCTATCTATCTATCTATCTATCTATCTATCTATCTATCTATCTATCTATCTATCTATCTATCTATCTATATGTCTCTATCTCTATCTATCTATCTAGTGACTCTCAGGGCGGCGCGGCCCCCTTTTATACCCTTCCTGGACGATGAAGATGTTCCTGCATATGAAGATGTTCCTACACAGCAGCCATTGAGGATGTTCCTACACAGCAGCCAATGAAAATGTTCCTACACAGCAGCCAGATTGTGACATCACAGAGCATCCCTGTGATGTCACAATCTGGCTGCTGTGTAAGAACATTTTCATTGGCTGCTGTGTAGGAACATCCTCAATGGCTGATATGTAGGAACATCTTCATTGGCTGCTGTGTAGGAACAGTCTCATTGGCTGCTGTGTCTATCTATCTATCTATCTATCTATCTATCTATCTATCTATCTATCTATCTATCTATCTATCTATCTATCTATCTATCTATCTATCTATATGTCTCTATCTCTATCTATCTATCTAGTGACTCTCAGGGCGGCGCGGCCCCCTTTTATACCCTTCCTGGACGATGAAGATGTTCCTGCACATGAAGATGTTCCTACACAGCAGCCAGATTGTGACATCACAGAGCTTCCCTGTGATGTCACAATCTGGCTGCTGTGTAAGAACATTTTCATTGGCTGCTGTGTAGGAACATCCTCAATGGCTGCTGTGTTGGAACATCTTCATTGGCTGCTGTGTAGGAACAGTCTCATTGGCTGCTGTGTCTATCTATCTATCTATCTATCTATCTATCTATCTATCTATCTATCTATCTATCTATCTATCTATCTATCTATCTATCTATCTATCTATCTATCTATCTATCTATATGTCTCTATCTCTATCTATCTATCTATCTAGTGACTCTCAGGGCGGCGCGGCCCCCTTTTATACCCTTCCTGGATGATGAAGATGTTCCTGCACATGAAGATGTTCCTACACAGCAGCCATTGAGGATGTTCCTACACAGCAGCCAATGAAAATGTTCCTACACAGCAGCCAGATTGTGACATCACAGAGCATCCCTGTGATGTCACAATCTGGCTGCTGTGTAAGAACATTTTCATTGGCTGCTGTGTAGGAACATCCTCAATGGCTGCTATGTAGGAACATCTTCATTGGCTGCTGTGTAGGAACAGTCTCATTGGCTGCTGTGTCTATCTATCTATCTATCTATCTATCTATCTATCTATCTATCTATATGTCTCTATCTCTATCTATCTATCTAGTGACTCTCAGGGCGGCGCGGCCCCCTTTTATACCCTTCCTGGACGATGAAGATGTTCCTGCACATGAAGATGTTCCTACACAGCAGCCATTGAGGATGTTCCTACACAGCAGCCAATGAAAATGTTCCTACTGTGATAGTATTTTAGACTGGTGTAGTCAAAAAGATTTACCAAGATACGTTCACAAGGTTGAGTCTGGTTTTATTGTGGAAAACATTACGAGCGCAAGGACTTCCTGACAAACACAGCAAAGGTGGTTCAGTCAGAGAAGTGAAGTCAGTCACTTCGCTCTGGCTTATATACAGATTGGCTAACTCATTGCACGTCATGTGAAATGGCAGGCGTGGCCAAGAGTATAGACATGTGAAACAAAGAAAACAAAGCTCTGAATCAGGACGAGGAAGACTAAGGTGGGGCCCTTCTGACTTAAACAAAGAGATGAGGAAGAGCTATGCAGAGTGTGTTTACAATTACAAAAGGGGGAGAGTTGGTGTTTTACATTAGACTGAAACTGGGGTTTGCAGGGGACTTGGGGGAAAGTGATGAATTACCAGGACAAAGGTTTAAGGTGTGGTTTAAGGTGTTTGGATGTAAATTCCTGGACAATCCCTCATTTGTGCCTGAACAGGCACACAAAAATAAAATATAAAATCCAAACACAGTGTAAACAGTCAGCTATGCTATACATGTGGAAAGGAAATAATCTCTCCACTAGGTGGAGCAAAAAAAAAAAAAATTCTCATTTTTTTTTTTATTATTTTCTTTCCACGTGCAAAATCACGCACCAAAACCCCTTGTTTCAGAAATTTGACAGGAAACAAGATAAAAAAGATGACATGATTATTTACTATTTATAGTCTAAGAGTGGACAACCATTCACCAAAAAACAAACTTGATTTAACAAGGCAAAAAAAGATAAAATGGTTACCAGTGTAACAGGGGCAAAAAACCTCTTGGTCAATTTAGAGGAAAAACCCAAACTTATTTATCAACTCATGTTTCAATCATTGCAACTCTTGTAAACAAATATGATATTTTTCAGATTATTTCAAAGTTCATTCACTCTTGTGAGGAGGTGACCGGCAAGGTCAGTCTCCGATTGCTCATCAGAGGAGGGGAGAGTGTGGCGGTGACTGTCAAGGTCACTCTTGTTCACAGTGTATCCCAACAGTCATTTAGGTGGCACTTCTCTTTTGGGCAATAGAATGTCATTGGGGAATGCAAGGCGTCTTCTCTTCTAGTTCGCAACTTCAATGTCGCGTTGTTTGAAATCAGTTATGTTCAATGTTAGTTGCAGTGTGTGCAGGTGTGTGTGCGTGTGTGGTGCATCTTGTGAGGAGGTGACCAGCAAGGTCATTTTTCCTCCGATTCCTCGTCAGAGGAGAGGACAGTGTGATGGCCCATGGTTTTGGCCTCTGAGTCCTCTGGTTCAGCTGCATTCTGATCTCCTGGTGTTTGCGATCCCCTGGTGGACCGTCCTCTGCTGCTTGGACCCGTCGGCAATGGCTTGCATGGATCCACTGCGTGGTGAGTAGAACCTGGTACGGCCCCAGCCACCTCGGCGAGTTCCAGCTCCTTCGTCTGTGGTCGCGGACCAGGACCCAATCCCCAGGAGAGATGTGATGCAGGAACCCCTCCTTAGCCTCAGGAAGGCGGTCCTCACTCTGTTGAAGACATCCCTGGCATGGAGAGAGTTCAAATAAAATCCATTATTACATGTTCCCATGGCCCACTTGGCCGAGGATGTGCTGACAGTTCCATTTTTGACGGTTAGGTTCCTCCCGCAACATCTACTTCTCTTCCATGTTTTCTGGCCTGTTCTCAGGCTGCTTATCTGCTCCTGGTAGTCTCTTCTCTCCCCACTGGGCAGGTCCACATAGAGCGGTCAGCCAGCGAGCTCTCGGAAGGTGAGGAGGGAGTCCCTGTCCTGGTTCAGCAGAGTGAAGGTGCGGTGGGACACCACACAGCCAGGGCGCCAGCAGCACGTACAGGCTCTTGAACTGAACCCGGTCCATCCCTGTACTGCTCCACGTAGGGCCGGCCCGGGTCGTGCTGCTGGAGGGCTCATCTCGGCGCTCCCCGCTCCCCCAGCACAGGCTGATGAAGTGCTCCGTCTGTGGATCCACAGATGAGAGAGACAAACAGAGACAAAACAGAAGAGCAAAAGGAGAGTCCTCTGGTCTGGTCTCCCTGTTCCCTTCTTTGGTCAGGAACGGTTATTCAAAATCTGTTGGAGATTCTCAGAAATATGGTTAAGCGCAAGCTCCTGCTTTGGGGAAAAAATTTTGTTATTCTGTCAGGAAAACTTAAACAGGGTGACTGTTCAAGTGTCATTTAGAGCCAGTCTGCAGTAGCCTATAGTGACATCAAGGGCAGTGTTAGAATGACTTCAACACGCCCAGTCCCCAGTCATGATCAAGGCAATTGGATTTGGCTCTAGCAGTTCTCTTGCGATTTTATGAAAATAAAATAACCATATTCTCGTCTCAACAAAACAACACCCCCTAAGGGTGAAAGCAAAAATTTCCTGAAGTCAGGATAAAAATAGAGATGGGGCAAAGAAAATGACACTAAAATGAACTGGCTTCATTTACAATTAACTAATCAAAACGCTTAAGTCTTTCGGACCTCCCATCCAGGGCGCAATCCCAGGCTAGACCCCGTTCCGTCCGAGGCCTCAAGCCAGGCTCCCCTGGAATGAGAGCTCAGCCTTCTGCTTCCCGGTGTCTTCTTTTCAAAGCCCACCGATCACAGAAGCACTACTCGCCTACTAACGCATTCGCTTTTGGCTTGTAGTGGCCTGACTGTACATTGAGCCGAGCGCGGCGGCCATCTCAGGTCTTACTGCCCTATGCGACCCGACCGGCCGGTGACCCAGTCGATAGCGATCCCGGACACCGTAGTGATTGTTAGTCACCCAGCTCAGAACCGACGGTCTGATCCTAATTCCACTTGTGCTATGAATATTAGAACTTTGACCGTTTTCACCAGCCTTGCCTATTCACAGAGGTCGTCTCTAACGCCCCTCTGCTTAGGTGTGGACTGTCGTCCACGTACCACACAGTGCCAACCCCTTAACGGCGACACAGTGCTGACTAGACGGTACCAGAGCAGTATGTTAATTCATACTTCCTCAGACACGGGGGCCTTCAGTCGTCTCCCCAGCACTATATGAAGATTTTAACGTGCCCTTTTGGGACCTTGCGGTCCCGCCCCCGTCTGTTGGAGTCTAGGTCCAGGGGTGCCCACTCCCCCTCCCTAAACTCCATCAAAGCTTCATTTGTATAGCTAAAAATTTGTATATCTAAAACCTCCCTCTTCTGCATTTGAGGACAGAGTATTTGGGCACTGCTCCTGTTTCATACTTATCTGTCGCTCACAGTGAGTTGGTGACATGGCGTTGGTCTGCATCCCACGAACCCCAGATCGCCCATCTGTAGGGAAACAGGCCAGTAACCTCCATCTGCACCTCCGGTCCTGTGCCCGCCTCCTGGTTCGGCATTCACCCATCACTCCCGGAACGACAGTTGTCTGTAAAAAACCACTCAGAAAAAACACTCAGGCCCGATGAATGTGCCTCAAACTATAAACATGAGATATTTAACATAACCATTTAAAAAATATAATTGGGTTATGAGATGCTGCATTCAGATTAAGACACTAGCAACCCTTATCTATTCCCCCCACTATTATGCACAAACCTTATGTCTTAAGCTACATATCAGAAAGAGAGACAAAACAAACAACAGTTAAACAGACCAACAGCAGGTTCCAATGTCCCCAGGAAGGCATGATCCAGGCTCCTCAAAGACCTGCCGCCCAGGGTCCATAGCACCTGAAAATTAAGACTCAAAACACAGACTGGGTTCAATAGCAGAGGAGAAGGCCTAATGCCAACTCCTCAAAAAACACATTATCATTATATGAATGAAAATTCATACAGTAGAAATGCATAAAACGAACAGCTTATGGCCATTCATTGACTATTGAAACAAAACTCCTGAATCAAACACCTATTCAAAACCCTGTCAGACTTTTGAGTTCGCTCTACATCTATTTTATCCTGTTTATTTACCTTAAAAATTAAAACTCTCTATCTTGGCTAGTTTAAAATCTCCCTTATGGGTTGTTCAAGGGAACTCCAGCAGGTGGCGCTCGACCCCAAAATCGGAGGCTCTTCCTTCCGGCCCTGTTCGGACAAATACCTCGTAGAAAGGGGTGGCTTAACTCGTAGAGAGAAGGGGCGTGGCTAATGGCGCAACAAGTCGAGGGGGGAATCTAATTTTAAATCAGAGTTATTCTGCTGGGGAAATGGTGGAGAGACTGTTTGCTGAATCTCCTTATCTTTCCTTCCTGACCTAAAAAAAAACTCTCGTTCTACTCTCCCAAATCTTAAAAACAGACCAGTCTAGAGAATTAACAGGCATTTCCCTTAACCCTCTAGCTGAGCCCGAATCTTAGAATTTAACACTAAAATGTCAGATGTGGATGTAAGAAATCGAAAATGCTTTAGCACATAACGAAATTCTGCCAACAAACGCTCGCAGAGTAATGCTTCAGCGCAACAATCTCCTCAGGCTAGCAGTAGAATCCTGTGACCTCCTCTAGCCCTATGTTATTAGCCGGGGTTACATTGACACCTAGTGGTGCTCCCAAAATGTTGCATGTATGACCCGGAAGTTGTCTTTGGCAGCGCGGGGAAATTTAAAGAAACAAATCCCAAAACCACAACGCAGCCTAAAAACCCCAAAACAGCAATGAAAGGAAACCTTATGGTTAACTCACGGCGGGAAAGAATACAATTTCGAAAGAACACACATTAAGACACATTAAATTCGCTCTACTCACCCAGTCAGCGAAGTGCTTTGTTCTTTCTGGCTCAATGGCGGAACACCGCGATAGCGGAGTTTTCCTGCGTCTCCTAGGCAACCAGTTAGATAGCCTACTGGGAATCTAGCAGAATTTTAACAGTCTAAAAGTGTACAAAACAATACTTTACCTGGATCCATGGCGCGCATAACAAACAATAATCAAGAGCCGAGGCTCAAACAGTGAACACATAAGACGACCAACCCCCCGTGCACATGCAAGAGAGAACGTAGCAGACACACGGGAACGCAAACAAAGGACGACCAAACGACGACCAAAAACGACTAATATACGACTTAACACACAAACATGAAACAAAAGCCCACGTTTACAACAAATCATTCTCGGCTGCACTAGCAATTTGGTCCAGGCTAAACCTTCCGTCTAGATCCTACCAAATTGTACAGCCCCTTGGTCAAATCTCTACCAGAAACGCGGATTGCAAAACTCTCAATCACGCGCTGTAGCTACATCTCCATTGAGCAAAACTCTCTCAACGTGCTCGCGGTTAAAACTCTCCCGCGACCGGCCAAAAGGAAACCTGTTCTGTGCCAAACTCTCACTTGAACAGCTGATACCCTCGTAACGAAACAAGGACGAAGTCAAAAGACAATACGATATAAAATCTATTGCTGTTCACATCTCCTTAGATAGTTACTTACTAAATACCCACGCTGGGGTTTTCCGTTTTCAAACAATCCAGACCAACAAGCTGAACCAAATCAAGGCAAATACAACTCAACCCATAAGAGGGTTCGTTTAAACGTACCTGTGAGCTTCAAGAATCCAGTGGCAGAACTGAGGAAATAATCTCGGCTAGCGCTCTGGCGCAAGAGAGAAAATTGATTTTCCAAGCCCATATGGACCGACACGTCTGCCGATCAGTCCTATCCACTGGAATCCCGAAGCAAACGCAGGCAGTGCTCCCATTCCCGTTCGCCAAACTGTGATAGTATTTTAGACTGGTGTAGTCAAAAAGATTTACCAAGATACGTTCACAAGGTTGAGTCTGGTTTTATTGTGGAAAACATTACGAGCGCAAGGACTTCCTGACAAACGCAGCAAAGGTGGTTCAGTCAGAGAAGTGAAGTCAGTCACTTCGCTCTGGCTTATATACAGATTGGCTAACTCATTGCACGTCATGTGAAATGGCAGGCGTGGCCAAGAGTATAGACATGTGAAACAAAGAAAACAAAGCTCTGAATCAGGACGAGGAAGACTAAGGTGGGGCCCTTCTGACTTAAACAAAGAGATGAGGAAGAGCTATGCAGAGTGTGTTTACAATTACAAAAGGGGGAGAGTTGGTGTTTTACATTAGACTGAAACTGGGGTTTGCAGGGGACTTGGGGGAAAGTGATGAATTACCAGGACAAAGGTTTAAGGTGTGGTTTAAGGTGTTTGGATGTAAATTCCTGGACACTACACAGCAGCCAGATTGTGACATCACAGAGCATCCCTGTGATGTCACAATCTGGCTGCTGTGTAGGAACATTTTCATTGGCTGCTGTGTAGGAACATCCTCAATGGCTGCTGTGTAGGAATATCTTCATTGGCTGCTGTGTAGGAACAGTCTCATTGGCTGCTGTGTCTATCTATCTATCTATCTATCTATCTATCTATCTATCTATCTATCTATCTATCTATCTATCTATCTATCTATCTATCTATATGTCTCTATCTCTATCTATCTATCTAGTGACTCTCAGGGCGGCGCGGCCCCCTTTTATACCCTTCCTGGACGATGAAGATGTTCCTGCACATGAAGATGTTCCTACACAGCAGCCATTGAGGATGTTCCTACACAGCAGCCAATGAAAATGTTCCTACACAGCAGCCAGATTGTGACATCACAGAGCATCCCTGTGATGTCACAATCTGGCTGCTGTGTAAGAACATTTTCATTGGCTGCTGTGTAGGAACATCCTCAATGGCTGATATGTAGGAACATCTTCATTGGCTGCTGTGTAGGAACAGTCTCATTGGCTGCTGTGTCTATCTATCTATCTATCTATCTATCTATCTATCTATCTATCTATCTATCTATATGTCTCTATCTCTATCTATCTATCTAGTGACTCTCAGGGCGGCGCGGCCCCCTTTTATACCCTACCTGGACGATGAAGATGTTCCTGCACATGAAGATGTTCCCACACAGCAGACATTGAGGATGTTCCTACACAGCAGCCAATGAAAATGTTCCTACACAGCAGCCAGATTGTGACATCACAGAGCATCCCTGTGATGTCACAATCTGGCTGCTGTGTAAGAACATTTTCATTGGCTGCTGTGTAGGAACATCCTCAATGGCTGCTGTGTAGGAACATCTTCATTGGCTGCTGTGTAGGAACAGTCTCATTGGCTGTTGTGTCTATCAATCTATCTATCTATCTATCTATCTATCTATCTATCTATCTATCTATCTATCTATCTATCTATCTATCTATCTATCTATCTATCTATCTATCTATCTATCTATATGTCTCTATCTCTATCTATCTATCTAGTGACTCTCAGGACGGCGCGGCCCCCTTTTATACCCTTCCTGGACGATGAAGATGTTCCTGCACATGAAGATGTTCCTACACAGCAGCCATTGAGGATGTCCCTACACAGCAGCCAATGAAAATGTTCCTACACAGCAGCCAGATTGTGACATCACAGAGCATCCCTGTGATGTCACAATCTGGCTGCTGTGTAAGAACATTTTCATTGGCTGCTGTGTAGGAACATCCTCAATGGCTGCTGTGTTGGAACATCTTCATTGGCTGCTGTGTAGGAACAGTCTCATTGGCTGCTGTGTCTATCTATCTATCTATCTATCTATCTATCTATCTATCTATCTATCTATCTATCTATCTATCTATCTATCTATCTATCTATATATCTATCTATCTATCTATCTATCTAACTATCTATATGTCTCTATCTCTATCTATCTATCTAGTGACTCTCAGGGCGGCGCGGCCCCCTTTTATACCCTTCCTGGACGATGAAGATGTTCCTGCACATGAAGATGTTCCTACACAGCAGCCATTGAGGATGTTCCTACACAGCAGCCAATGAAAATGTTCCTACACAGCAGCCAGATTGTGACATCACAGAGCATCCCTGTGATGTCACAATCTGGCTGCTGTGTAAGAACATTTTCATTGGCTGCTGTGTAGGAACATCCTCAATGGCTGCTGTGTAAGAACATCTTCATTGGCTGCTGTGTAGGAACAGTCTCATTGGCTGCTGTGTCTATCAATCTATCTATCTATCTATCTATCTATCTATCTATCTATCTATCTATCTATCTATCTATCTATCTATCTATCTATCTATCTATCTATCTATTTATCTATCTATCTATATGTCTCTATCTCTATCTATCTATCTAGTGACTCTCAGGGCGGCGCGGCCCCCTTTTATACCCTTCCTGGACGATGAAGATGTTCCTGCACATGAAGATGTTCCTACACAGCAGCCATTGAGGATGTTCCTACACAGCAGCCAATGAAAATGTTCCTACACAGCAGCCAGATTGTGACATCACAGAGCATCCCTGTGATGTCACAATCTGGCTGCTGTGTAAGAACATTTTCATTGGCTGCTGTGTAGGAACATCCTCAATGGCTGCTGTGTAGGAACATCTTCATTGGCTGCTGTGTAGGAACAGTCTCATTGGCTGTTGTGTCTATCAATCTACCTATCTATCTATCTATCTATCTATCTATCTATCTATCTATCTATCTATCTATCTATCTATCTATCTATATGTCTCTATCTCTATCTATCTATCTAGTGACTCTCAGGGCGGCGCGGCCCCCTTTTATACCCTTCCTGGACGATGAAGATGTTCCTGCACATGAAGATGTTCCTACACAGCAGCCATTGAGGATGTTCCTACACAGCAGCCAATGAAAATGTTCCTACACAGCAGCCAGATTGTGACATCACAGAGCATCCCTGTGATGTCACAATCTGGCTGCTGTGTAAGAACATTTTCATTGGCTGCTGTGTAGGAACATCCTCAATGGCTGATATGTAGGAACATCTTCATTGGCTGCTGTGTAGGAACAGTCTCATTGGCTGCTGTGTCTATCTATCTATCTATCTATCTATCTATCTATCTATCTATCTATCTATCTATCTATCTATCTATCTATCTATCTATCTATCTATCTATCTATCTATCTATATGTCTCTATCTCTATCTATCTATCTAGTGACTCTCAGGGCGGCGCGGCCCCCTTTTATACCCTTCCTGGACGATGAAGATGTTCCTGCACATGAAGATGTTCCTACACAGCAGCCATTGAGGATGTTCCTACACAGCAGCCAATGAAAATGTTCCTACACAGCAGCCAGATTGTGACATCACAGAGCATCCCTGTGATGTCACAATCTGGCTGCTGTGTAAGAACATTTTCATTGGCTGCTGTGTAGGAACATCCTCAATGGCTGCTGTGTAGGAACATCTTCATTGGCTGCTGTGTAGGAACAGTCTCATTGGCTGCTGTGTCTATCAATCTATCTATCTATCTATCTATCTATCTATCTATCTATCTATCTATCTATCTATCTATCTATCTATCTATCTATCTATCTATCTATCTATCTATCTATCTATATGTCTCTATCTCTATCTATCTATCTAGTGACTCTCAGGGCGGCGCGGCCCCCTTTTATACCCTTCCTGGACGATGAAGATGTTCCTGCATATGAAGATGTTCCTACACAGCAGCCATTGAGGATGTTCCTACACAGCAGCCAATGAAAATGTTCCTACACAGCAGCCAGATTGTGACATCACAGAGCATCCCTGTGATGTCACAATCTGGCTGCTGTGTAAGAACATTTTCATTGGCTGCTGTGTAGGAACATCCTCAATGGCTGATATGTAGGAACATCTTCATTGGCTGCTGTGTAGGAACAGTCTCATTGGCTGCTGTGTCTATCTATCTATCTATCTATCTATCTATCTATCTATCTATCTATCTATCTATCTATCTATCTATCTATCTATCTATCTATCTATCTATCTATCTATCTATATGTCTCTATCTCTATCTATCTATCTAGTGACTCTCAGGGCGGCGCGGCCCCCTTTTATACCCTTCCTGGACGATGAAGATGTTCCTGCACATGAAGATGTTCCTACACAGCAGCCATTGAGGATGTTCCTACACAGCAGCCAATGAAAATGTTCCTACACAGCAGCCAGATTGTGACATCACAGAGCATCCCTGTGATGTCACAATCTGGCTGCTGTGTAAGAACATTTTCATTGGCTGCTGTGTAGGAACATCCTCAATGGCTGCTGTGTAAGAACATCTTCATTGGCTGCTGTGTAGGAACAGTCTCATTGGCTGCTGTGTCTATCAATCTATCTATCTATCTATCTATCTATCTATCTATCTATCTATCTATCTATCTATCTATCTATCTATCTATCTATCTATCTATCTATATGTCTCTATCTCTATCTATCTATCTAGTGACTCTCAGGGCGGCGCGGCCCCCTTTTATACCCTTCCTGGACGATGAAGATGTTCCTGCACATGAAGATGTTCCTACACAGCAGCCATTGAGGATGTTCCTACACAGCAGCCAATGAAAATGTTCCTACACAGCAGCCAGATTGTGACATCACAGAGCATCCCTGTGATGTCACAATCTGGCTGCTGTGTAAGAACATTTTCATTGGCTGCTGTGTAGGAACATCCTCAATGGCTGCTGTGTAAGAACATCTTCATTGGCTGCTGTGTAGGAACAGTCTCATTGGCTGCTGTGTCTATCAATCTATCTATCTATCTATCTATCTATCTATCTATCTATCTATCTATCTATCTATCTATCTATCTATCTATCTATCTATCTATCTATCTATCTATCTATCTATCTATCTATCTATCTATCTATATGTCTCTATCTCTATCTATCTATCTAGTGACTCTCAGGGCGGCGCGGCCCTCTTTTATACCCTTCCTGGACGATGAAGATGTTCCTGCACATGAAGATGTTCCTACACAGCAGCCATTGAGGATGTTCCTACACAGCAGCCAATGAAAATGTTCCTACACAGCAGCCAGATTGTGACATCACAGAGCATCCCTGTGATGTCACAATCTGGCTGCTGTTTAAGAACATTTTCATTGGCTGCTGTGTAGGAACATCCTCAATGGCTGCTGTGTAGGAACATCTTCATTGGCTGCTGTGTAGGAACAGTCTCATTGGCTGTTGTGTCTATCAATCTATCTATCTATCTATCTATCTATCTATCTATCTATCTATCTATCTATCTATCTATATGTCTCTATCTCTATCTATCTATCTAGTGACTCTCAGGGCGGCGCGGCCCCCTTTTATACCCTTCCTGGACGATGAAGATGTTCCTGCACATGAAGATGTTCCTACACAGCAGCCATTGAGGATGTTCCTACACAGCAGCCAATGAAAATGTTCCTACACAGCAGCCAGATTGTGACATCACAGAGCATCCCTGTGATGTCACAATCTGGCTGCTGTGTAAGAACATTTTCATTGGCTGCTGTGTAGGAACATCCTCAATGGCTGATATGTAGGAACATCTTCATTGGCTGCTGTGTAGGAACAGTCTCATTGGCTGCTGTGTCTATCTATCTATCTATCTATCTATCTATCTATCTATCTATCTATCTATCTATCTATATGTCTCTATCTCTATCTATCTATCTAGTGACTCTCAGGGCGGCGCGGCCCCCTTTTATACCCTTCCTGGACGATGAAGATGTTCCTGCACATGAAGATGTTCCTACACAGCAGCCATTGAGGATGTTCCTACACAGCAGCCAATGAAAATGTTCCTACACAGCAGCCAGATTGTGACATCACAGAGCATCCCTGTGATGTCACAATCTGGCTGCTGTGAAAGAACATTTTCATTGGCTGCTGTGTAGGAACATCCTCAATGGCTGCTGTGTAGGAACATCTTCATTGGCTGCTGTGTAGGAACAGTCTCATTGGCTGCTGTGTCTATCTATCTATCTATCTATCTATCTATCTATCTATCTATCTATCTATCTATCTATCTATCTATCTATCTATCTATCTATCTATCTATCTATATGTCTCTATCTCTATCTATCTATCTAGTGACTCTCAGGGCGGCGCGGCCCCCTTTTATACCCTTCCTGGACGATGAAGATGTTCCTGCACATGAAGATGTTCCTACACAGCAGCCATTGAGGATGTTCCTACACAGCAGCCAATGAAAATGTTCCTACACAGCAGCCAGATTGTGACATCACAGAGCATCCCTGTGATGTCACAATCTGGCTGCTGTGTAAGAACATTTTCATTGGCTGCTGTGTAGGAACATCCTCAATGGCTGCTGTGTAAGAACATCTTCATTGGCTGCTGTGTAGGAACAGTCTCATTGGCTGCTGTGTCTATCAATCTATCTATCTATCTATCTATCTATCTATCTATCTATCTATCTATCTATCTATCTATCTATCTATCTATCTATCTATCTATCTATCTATCTATCTATCTATCTATCTATCTATATGTCTCTATCTCTATCTATCTATCTAGTGACTCTCAGGGCGGCGCGGCCCCCTTTTATACCCTTCCTGGACGATGAAGATGTTCCTGCACATGAAGATGTTCCTACACAGCAGCCATTGAGGATGTTCCTACACAGCAGCCAATGAAAATGTTCCTACACAGCAGCCAGATTGTGACATCACAGAGCATCCCTGTGATGTCACAATCTGGCTGCTGTGTAAGAACATTTTCATTGGCTGCTGTGTAGGAACATCCTCAATGGCTGCTGTGTAGGAACATCTTCATTGGCTGCTGTGTAGGAACAGTCTCATTGGCTGTTGTGTCTATCAATCTATCTATCTATCTATCTATCTATCTATCTATCTATCTATCTATCTATCTATCTATCTATCTATCTATCTATCTATCTATCTATCTATCTATCTATCTATCTATATGTCTCTATCTCTATCTATCTATCTAGTGACTCTGAGGGCGGCGCGGCCCCCTTTTATACCCTTCCTGGACGATGAAGATGTTCCTGCACATGAAGATGTTCCTACACAGCAGCCATTGAGGATGTTCCTACACAGCAGCCAATGAAAATGTTCCTACACAGCAGCCAGATTGTGACATCACAGAGCATCCCTGTGATGTCACAATCTGGCTGCTGTGTAAGAACATTTTCATTGGCTGCTGTGTAGGAACATCCTCAATGGCTGCTGTGTAAGAACATCTTCATTGGCTGCTGTGTAGGAACAGTCTCATTGGCTGCTGTGTCTATCAATCTATCTATCTATCTATCTATCTATCTATCTATCTATCTATCTATCTATCTATCTATCTATCTATCTATCTATCTATCTATCTATCTATCTATCTATCTATCTATTTATCTATCTATCTATATGTCTCTATCTCTATCTATCTATCTAGTGACTCTCAGGGCGGCGCGGCCCCCTTTTATACCCTTCCTGGACGATGAAGATGTTCCTGCACATGAAGATGTTCCTACACAGCAGCCATTGAGGATGTTCCTACACAGCAGCCAATGAAAATGTTCCTACACAGCAGCCAGATTGTGACATCACAGAGCATCCCTGTGATGTCACAATCTGGCTGCTGTGTAAGAACATTTTCATTGGCTGCTGTGTAGGAACATCCTCAATGGCTGCTGTGTAGGAACATCTTCATTGGCTGCTGTGTAGGAACAGTCTCATTGGCTGTTGTGTCTATCAATCTACCTATCTATCTATCTATCTATCTATCTATCTATCTATCTATCTATCTATCTATCTATCTATCTATCTATATGTCTCTATCTCTATCTATCTATCTAGTGACTCTCAGGGCGGCGCGGCCCCCTTTTATACCCTTCCTGGACGATGAAGATGTTCCTGCACATGAAGATGTTCCTACACAGCAGCCATTGAGGATGTTCCTACACAGCAGCCAATGAAAATGTTCCTACACAGCAGCCAGATTGTGACATCACAGAGCATCCCTGTGATGTCACAATCTGGCTGCTGTGTAAGAACATTTTCATTGGCTGCTGTGTAGGAACATCCTCAATGGCTGATATGTAGGAACATCTTCATTGGCTGCTGTGTAGGAACAGTCTCATTGGCTGCTGTGTCTATCTATCTATCTATCTATCTATCTATCTATCTATCTATCTATCTATCTATCTATCTATCTATCTATCTATCTATCTATCTATCTATCTATCTATCTATATGTCTCTATCTCTATCTATCTATCTAGTGACTCTCAGGGCGGCGCGGCCCCCTTTTATACCCTTCCTGGACGATGAAGATGTTCCTGCACATGAAGATGTTCCTACACAGCAGCCATTGAGGATGTTCCTACACAGCAGCCAATGAAAATGTTCCTACACAGCAGCCAGATTGTGACATCACAGAGCATCCCTGTGATGTCACAATCTGGCTGCTGTGTAAGAACATTTTCATTGGCTGCTGTGTAGGAACATCCTCAATGGCTGCTGTGTAGGAACATCTTCATTGGCTGCTGTGTAGGAACAGTCTCATTGGCTGCTGTGTCTATCAATCTATCTATCTATCTATCTATCTATCTATCTATCTATCTATCTATCTATCTATCTATCTATCTATCTATCTATCTATCTATCTATCTATCTATCTATCTATATGTCTCTATCTCTATCTATCTATCTAGTGACTCTCAGGGCGGCGCGGCCCCCTTTTATACCCTTCCTGGACGATGAAGATGTTCCTGCATATGAAGATGTTCCTACACAGCAGCCATTGAGGATGTTCCTACACAGCAGCCAATGAAAATGTTCCTACACAGCAGCCAGATTGTGACATCACAGAGCATCCCTGTGATGTCACAATCTGGCTGCTGTGTAAGAACATTTTCATTGGCTGCTGTGTAGGAACATCCTCAATGGCTGATATGTAGGAACATCTTCATTGGCTGCTGTGTAGGAACAGTCTCATTGGCTGCTGTGTCTATCTATCTATCTATCTATCTATCTATCTATCTATCTATCTATCTATCTATCTATCTATCTATCTATCTATCTATCTATCTATATGTCTCTATCTCTATCTATCTATCTAGTGACTCTCAGGGCGGCGCGGCCCCCTTTTATACCCTTCCTGGACGATGAAGATGTTCCTGCACATGAAGATGTTCCTACACAGCAGCCATTGAGGATGTTCCTACACAGCAGCCAATGAAAATGTTCCTACACAGCAGCCAGATTGTGACATCACAGAGCATCCCTGTGATGTCACAATCTGGCTGCTGTGTAAGAACATTTTCATTGGCTGCTGTGTAGGAACATCCTCAATGGCTGCTGTGTAAGAACATCTTCATTGGCTGCTGTGTAGGAACAGTCTCATTGGCTGCTGTGTCTATCAATCTATCTATCTATCTATCTATCTATCTATCTATCTATCTATCTATCTATCTATCTATCTATCTATCTATCTATCTATCTATATGTCTCTATCTCTATCTATCTATCTAGTGACTCTCAGGGCGGCGCGGCCCCCTTTTATACCCTTCCTGGACGATGAAGATGTTCCTGCACATGAAGATGTTCCTACACAGCAGCCATTGAGGATGTTCCTACACAGCAGCCAATGAAAATGTTCCTACACAGCAGCCAGATTGTGACATCACAGAGCATCCCTGTGATGTCACAATCTGGCTGCTGTGTAAGAACATTTTCATTGGCTGCTGTGTAGGAACATCCTCAATGGCTGCTGTGTAAGAACATCTTCATTGGCTGCTGTGTAGGAACAGTCTCATTGGCTGCTGTGTCTATCAATCTATCTATCTATCTATCTATCTATCTATCTATCTATCTATCTATCTATCTATCTATCTATCTATCTATCTATCTATCTATCTATCTATCTATCTATCTATCTATCTATATGTCTCTATCTCTATCTATCTATCTAGTGACTCTCAGGGCGGCGCGGCCCTCTTTTATACCCTTCCTGGACGATGAAGATGTTCCTGCACATGAAGATGTTCCTACACAGCAGCCATTGAGGATGTTCCTACACAGCAGCCAATGAAAATGTTCCTACACAGCAGCCAGATTGTGACATCACAGAGCATCCCTGTGATGTCACAATCTGGCTGCTGTTTAAGAACATTTTCATTGGCTGCTGTGTAGGAACATCCTCAATGGCTGCTGTGTAGGAACATCTTCATTGGCTGCTGTGTAGGAACAGTCTCATTGGCTGTTGTGTCTATCAATCTATCTATCTATCTATCTATCTATCTATCTATCTATCTATCTATCTATATGTCTCTATCTCTATCTATCTATCTAGTGACTCTCAGGGCGGCGCGGCCCCCTTTTATACCCTTCCTGGACGATGAAGATGTTCCTGCACATGAAGATGTTCCTACACAGCAGCCATTGAGGATGTTCCTACACAGCAGCCAATGAAAATGTTCCTACACAGCAGCCAGATTGTGACATCACAGAGCATCCCTGTGATGTCACAATCTGGCTGCTGTGTAAGAACATTTTCATTGGCTGCTGTGTAGGAACATCCTCAATGGCTGATATGTAGGAACATCTTCATTGGCTGCTGTGTAGGAACAGTCTCATTGGCTGCTGTGTCTATCTATCTATCTATCTATCTATCTATCTATCTATCTATCTATCTATCTATCTATATGTCTCTATCTCTATCTATCTATCTAGTGACTCTCAGGGCGGCGCGGCCCCCTTTTATACCCTTCCTGGACGATGAAGATGTTCCTGCACATGAAGATGTTCCTACACAGCAGCCATTGAGGATGTTCCTACACAGCAGCCAATGAAAATGTTCCTACACAGCAGCCAGATTGTGACATCACAGAGCATCCCTGTGATGTCACAATCTGGCTGCTGTGAAAGAACATTTTCATTGGCTGCTGTGTAGGAACATCCTCAATGGCTGCTGTGTAGGAACATCTTCATTGGCTGCTGTGTAGGAACAGTCTCATTGGCTGCTGTGTCTATCTATCTATCTATCTATCTATCTATCTATCTATCTATCTATCTATCTATCTATCTATCTATCTATCTATCTATCTATCTATCTATCTATCTATCTATCTATATGTCTCTATCTCTATCTATCTATCTAGTGACTCTCAGGGCGGCGCGGCCCCCTTTTATACCCTTCCTGGACGATGAAGATGTTCCTGCACATGAAGATGTTCCTACACAGCAGCCATTGAGGATGTTCCTACACAGCAGCCAATGAAAATGTTCCTACACAGCAGCCAGATTGTGACATCACAGAGCATCCCTGTGATGTCACAATCTGGCTGCTGTGTAAGAACATTTTCATTGGCTGCTGTGTAGGAACATCCTCAATGGCTGCTGTGTAAGAACATCTTCATTGGCTGCTGTGTAGGAACAGTCTCATTGGCTGCTGTGTCTATCAATCTATCTATCTATCTATCTATCTATCTATCTATCTATCTATCTATCTATCTATCTATCTATCTATCTATCTATCTATCTATCTATCTATCTATCTATCTATCTATCTATCTATCTATATGTCTCTATCTCTATCTATCTATCTAGTGACTCTCAGGGCGGCGCGGCCCCCTTTTATACCCTTCCTGGACGATGAAGATGTTCCTGCACATGAAGATGTTCCTACACAGCAGCCATTGAGGATGTTCCTACACAGCAGCCAATGAAAATGTTCCTACACAGCAGCCAGATTGTGACATCACAGAGCATCCCTGTGATGTCACAATCTGGCTGCTGTGTAAGAACATTTTCATTGGCTGCTGTGTAGGAACATCCTCAATGGCTGCTGTGTAGGAACATCTTCATTGGCTGCTGTGTAGGAACAGTCTCATTGGCTGTTGTGTCTATCAATCTATCTATCTATCTATCTATCTATCTATCTATCTATCTATCTATCTATCTATCTATCTATCTATCTATCTATCTATCTATCTATCTATCTATCTATCTATCTATCTATATGTCTCTATCTCTATCTATCTATCTAGTGACTCTGAGGGCGGCGCGGCCCCCTTTTATACCCTTCCTGGACGATGAAGATGTTCCTGCACATGAAGATGTTCCTACACAGCAGCCATTGAGGATGTTCCTACACAGCAGCCAATGAAAATGTTCCTACACAGCAGCCAGATTGTGACATCACAGAGCATCCCTGTGATGTCACAATCTGGCTGCTGTGTAAGAACATTTTCATTGGCTGCTGTGTAGGAACATCCTCAATGGCTGCTGTGTAGGAACATCTTCATTGGCTGCTGTGTAGGAACAGTCTCATTGGCTGCTGTGTCTATCTATCTATCTATCTATCTATCTATCTATCTATCTATCTATCTATCTATCTATCTATCTATCTATCTATCTATCTATCTATCTATCTATATGTCTCTATCTCTATCTATCTATCTAGTGACTCTCAGGGCGGCGCGGCCCCCTTTTATACCCTTCCTGGACGATGAAGATGTTCCTGCACATGAAGATGTTCCTACACAGCAGCCATTGAGGATGTTCCTACACAGCAGCCAATGAAAATGTTCCTACACAGCAGCCAGATTGTGACATCACAGAGCATCCCTGTGATGTCACAATCTGGCTGCTGTGTAAGAACATTTTCATTGGCTGCTGTGTAGGAACATCCTCAATGGCTGCTGTGTAAGAACATCTTCATTGGCTGCTGTGTAGGAACAGTCTCATTGGCTGCTGTGTCTATCAATCTATCTATCTATCTATCTATCTATCTATCTATCTATCTATCTATCTATCTATATGTCTCTATCTCTATCTATCTATCTAGTGACTCTCAGGGCGGCGCGGCCCCCTTTTATACCCTTCCTGGACGATGAAGATGTTCCTGCACATGAAGATGTTCCTACACAGCAGCCATTGAGGATGTTCCTACACAGCAGCCAATGAAAATGTTCCTACACAGCAGCCAGATTGTGACATCACAGAGCATCCCTGTGATGTCACAATCTGGCTGCTGTGTAAGAACATTTTCATTGGCTGCTGTGTAGGAACATCCTCAATGGCTGATATGTAGGAACATCTTCATTGGCTGCTGTGTAGGAACAGTCTCATTGGCTGCTGTGTCTATCTATCTATCTATCTATCTATCTATCTATCTATCTATCTATCTATCTATCTATCTATATGTCTCTATCTCTATCTATCTATCTAGTGACTCTCAGGGCGGCGCGGCCCCCTTTTATACCCTTCCTGGACGATGAAGATGTTCCTGCACATGAAGATGTTCCTACACAGCAGCCATTGAGGATGTTCCTACACAGCAGCCAATGAAAATGTTCCTACACAGCAGCCAGATTGTGACATCACAGAGCATCCCTGTGATGTCACAATCTGGCTGCTGTGAAAGAACATTTTCATTGGCTGCTGTGTAGGAACATCCTCAATGGCTGCTGTGTAGGAACATCTTCATTGGCTGCTGTGTAGGAACAGTCTCATTGGCTGCTGTGTCTATCTATCTATCTATCTATCTATCTATCTATCTATCTATCTATCTATCTATCTATCTATCTATCTATCTATCTATCTATCTATCTATCTATCTATCTATCTATCTATCTATATGTCTCTATCTCTATCTATCTATCTAGTGACTCTCAGGGCGGCGCGGCCCCCTTTTATACCCTTCCTGGACGATGAAGATGTTCCTGCACATGAAGATGTTCCTACACAGCAGCCATTGAGGATGTTCCTACACAGCAGCCAATGAAAATGTTCCTACACAGCAGCCAGATTGTGACATCACAGAGCATCCCTGTGATGTCACAATCTGGCTGCTGTGTAAGAACATTTTCATTGGCTGCTGTGTAGGAACATCCTCAATGGCTGCTGTGTAAGAACATCTTCATTGGCTGCTGTGTAGGAACAGTCTCATTGGCTGCTGTGTCTATCAATCTATCTATCTATCTATCTATCTATCTATCTATCTATCTATCTATCTATCTATCTATCTATCTATCTATCTATCTATCTATCTATCTATCTATCTATCTATCTATATGTCTCTATCTCTATCTATCTATCTAGTGACTCTCAGGGCGGCGCGGCCCCCTTTTATACCCTTCCTGGACGATGAAGATGTTCCTGCACATGAAGATGTTCCTACACAGCAGCCATTGAGGATGTTCCTACACAGCAGCCAATGAAAATGTTCCTACACAGCAGCCAGATTGTGACATCACAGAGCATCCCTGTGATGTCACAATCTGGCTGCTGTGTAAGAACATTTTCATTGGCTGCTGTGTAGGAACATCCTCAATGGCTGCTGTGTAGGAACATCTTCATTGGCTGCTGTGTAGGAACAGTCTCATTGGCTGTTGTGTCTATCAATCTATCTATCTATCTATCTATCTATCTATCTATCTATCTATCTATCTATCTATCTATCTATCTATCTATCTATCTATCTATCTATCTATATGTCTCTATCTCTATCTATCTATCTAGTGACTCTGAGGGCGGCGCGGCCCCCTTTTATACCCTTCCTGGACGATGAAGATGTTCCTGCACATGAAGATGTTCCTACACAGCAGCCATTGAGGATGTTCCTACACAGCAGCCAATGAAAATGTTCCTACACAGCAGCCAGATTGTGACATCACAGAGCATCCCTGTGATGTCACAATCTGGCTGCTGTGTAAGAACATTTTCATTGGCTGCTGTGTAGGAACATCCTCAATGGCTGCTGTGTAGGAACATCTTCATTGGCTGCTGTGTAGGAACAGTCTCATTGGCTGCTGTGTCTATCTATCTATCTATCTATCTATCTATCTATCTATCTATCTATCTATCTATCTATCTATCTATCTATCTATCTATCTATCTATCTATCTATCTATCTATATGTCTCTATCTCTATCTATCTATCTAGTGACTCTCAGGGCGGCGCGGCCCCCTTTTATACCCTTCCTGGACGATGAAGATGTTCCTGCACATGAAGATGTTCCTACACAGCAGCCATTGAGGATGTTCCTACACAGCAGCCAATGAAAATGTTCCTACACAGCAGCCAGATTGTGACATCACAGAGCATCCCTGTGATGTCACAATCTGGCTGCTGTGTAAGAACATTTTCATTGGCTGCTGTGTAGGAACATCCTCAATGGCTGCTGTGTAAGAACATCTTCATTGGCTGCTGTGTAGGAACAGTCTCATTGGCTGCTGTGTCTATCAATCTATCTATCTATCTATCTATCTATCTATCTATCTATCTATCTATCTATCTATCTATCTATCTATCTATCTATCTATCTATCTATATGTCTCTATCTCTATCTATCTATCTAGTGACTCTCAGGGCGGCGCGGCCCCCTTTTATACCCTTCCTGGACGATGAAGATGTTCCTGCACATGAAGATGTTCCTACACAGCAGCCATTGAGGATGTTCCTACACAGCAGCCAATGAAAATGTTCCTACACAGCAGCCAGATTGTGACATCACAGAGCATCCCTGTGATGTCACAATCTGGCTGCTGTGTAAGAACATTTTCATTGGCTGCTGTGTAGGAACATCCTCAATGGCTGCTGTGTTGGAACATCTTCATTGGCTGCTGTGTAGGAACAGTCTCATTGGCTGCTGTGTCTATCTATCTATCTATCTATCTATCTATCTATCTATCTATCTATCTATCTATCTATCTATCTATCTATCTATCTATCTATCTATCTATATGTCTCTATCTCTATCTATCTATCTAGTGACTCTCAGGGCGGCGCGGCCCCCTTTTATACCCTTCCTGGACGATGAAGATGTTCCTGCACATGAAGATGTTCCTACACAGCAGCCATTGAGGATGTTCCTACACAGCAGCCAATGAAAATGTTCCTACACAGCAGCCAGATTGTGACATCACAGAGCATCCCTGTGATGTCACAATCTGGCTGCTGTGTAAGAACATTTTCATTGGCTGCTGTGTAGGAACATCCTCAATGGCTGCTGTGTAAGAACATCTTCATTGGCTGCTGTGTAGGAACAGTCTCATTGGCTGCTGTGTCTATCAATCTATCTATCTATCTATCTATCTATCTATCTATCTATCTATCTATCTATCTATCTATCTATCTATCTATCTATCTATCTATCTATCTATCTATCTATTTATCTATCTATCTATATGTCTCTATCTCTATCTATCTATCTAGTGACTCTCAGGGCGGCGCGGCCCCCTTTTATACCCTTCCTGGACGATGAAGATGTTCCTGCACATGAAGATGTTCCTACACAGCAGCCATTGAGGATGTTCCTACACAGCAGCCAATGAAAATGTTCCTACACAGCAGCCAGATTGTGACATCACAGAGCATCCCTGTGATGTCACAATCTGGCTGCTGTGTAAGAACATTTTCATTGGCTGCTGTGTAGGAACATCCTCAATGGCTGCTGTGTAGGAACATCTTCATTGGCTGCTGTGTAGGAACAGTCTCATTGGCTGTTGTGTCTATCAATCTACCTATCTATCTATCTATCTATCTATCTATCTATCTATCTATCTATCTATCTATCTATCTATCTATCTATCTATCTATCTATCTATCTATCTATCTATATGTCTCTATCTCTATCTATCTATCTAGTGACTCTCAGGGCGGCGCGGCCCCCTTTTATACCCTTCCTGGACGATGAAGATGTTCCTGCACATGAAGATGTTCCTACACAGCAGCCATTGAGGATGTTCCTACACAGCAGCCAATGAAAATGTTCCTACACAGCAGCCAGATTGTGACATCACAGAGCATCCCTGTGATGTCACAATCTGGCTGCTGTGTAAGAACATTTTCATTGGCTGCTGTGTAGGAACATCCTCAATGGCTGATATGTAGGAACATCTTCATTGGCTGCTGTGTAGGAACAGTCTCATTGGCTGCTGTGTCTATCTATCTATCTATCTATCTATCTATCTATCTATCTATCTATCTATCTATCTATCTATCTATCTATCTATCTATCTATCTATCTATCTATATGTCTCTATCTCTATCTATCTATCTAGTGACTCTCAGGGCGGCGCGGCCCCCTTTTATACCCTTCCTGGACGATGAAGATGTTCCTGCACATGAAGATGTTCCTACACAGCAGCCATTGAGGATGTTCCTACACAGCAGCCAATGAAAATGTTCCTACACAGCAGCCAGATTGTGACATCACAGAGCATCCCTGTGATGTCACAATCTGGCTGCTGTGTAAGAACATTTTCATTGGCTGCTGTGTAGGAACATCCTCAATGGCTGCTGTGTAGGAACATCTTCATTGGCTGCTGTGTAGGAACAGTCTCATTGGCTGTTGTGTCTATCAATCTATCTATCTATCTATCTATCTATCTATCTATCTATCTATCTATCTATCTATCTATCTATCTATCTATCTATCTATCTATCTATCTATCTATCTATCTATCTATATGTCTCTATCTCTATCTATCTATCTAGTGACTCTGAGGGCGGCGCGGCCCCCTTTTATACCCTTCCTGGACGATGAAGATGTTCCTGCACATGAAGATGTTCCTACACAGCAGCCATTGAGGATGTTCCTACACAGCAGCCAATGAAAATGTTCCTACACAGCAGCCAGATTGTGACATCACAGAGCATCCCTGTGATGTCACAATCTGGCTGCTGTGTAAGAACATTTTCATTGGCTGCTGTGTAGGAACATCCTCAATGGCTGCTGTGTAGGAACATCTTCATTGGCTGCTGTGTAGGAACAGTCTCATTGGCTGCTGTGTCTATCTATCTATCTATCTATCTATCTATCTATCTATCTATCTATCTATCTATCTATCTATCTATCTATCTATCTATATGTCTCTATCTCTATCTATCTATCTAGTGACTCTCAGGGCGGCGCGGCCCCCTTTTATACCCTTCCTGGACGATGAAGATGTTCCTGCACATGAAGATGTTCCTACACAGCAGCCATTGAGGATGTTCCTACACAGCAGCCAATGAAAATGTTCCTACACAGCAGCCAGATTGTGACATCACAGAGCATCCCTGTGATGTCACAATCTGGCTGCTGTGTAAGAACATTTTCATTGGCTGCTGTGTAGGAACATCCTCAATGGCTGCTGTGTAAGAACATCTTCATTGGCTGCTGTGTAGGAACAGTCTCATTGGCTGCTGTGTCTATCAATCTATCTATCTATCTATCTATCTATCTATCTATCTATCTATCTATCTATCTATCTATCTATCTATCTATCTATCTATCTATCTATCTATCTATCTATCTATCTATATGTCTCTATCTCTATCTATCTATCTAGTGACTCTCAGGGCGGCGCGGCCCCCTTTTATACCCTTCCTGGACGATGAAGATGTTCCTGCACATGAAGATGTTCCTACACAGCAGCCATTGAGGATGTTCCTACACAGCAGCCAATGAAAATGTTCCTACACAGCAGCCAGATTGTGACATCACAGAGCATCCCTGTGATGTCACAATCTGGCTGCTGTGTAAGAACATTTTCATTGGCTGCTGTGTAGGAACATCCTCAATGGCTGCTGTGTTGGAACATCTTCATTGGCTGCTGTGTAGGAACAGTCTCATTGGCTGCTGTGTCTATCTATCTATCTATCTATCTATCTATCTATCTATCTATCTATCTATCTATCTATCTATCTATCTATCTATCTATCTATCTATCTATCTATCTATCTATATGTCTCTATCTCTATCTATCTATCTAGTGACTCTCAGGGCGGCGCGGCCCCCTTTTATACCCTTCCTGGACGATGAAGATGTTCCTGCACATGAAGATGTTCCTACACAGCAGCCATTGAGGATGTTCCTACACAGCAGCCAATGAAAATGTTCCTACACAGCAGCCAGATTGTGACATCACAGAGCATCCCTGTGATGTCACAATCTGGCTGCTGTGTAAGAACATTTTCATTGGCTGCTGTGTAGGAACATCCTCAATGGCTGCTGTGTAAGAACATCTTCATTGGCTGCTGTGTAGGAACAGTCTCATTGGCTGCTGTGTCTATCAATCTATCTATCTATCTATCTATCTATCTATCTATCTATCTATCTATCTATCTATCTATCTATCTATCTATCTATCTATCTATCTATCTATCTATCTATCTATCTATCTATCTATTTATCTATCTATCTATATGTCTCTATCTCTATCTATCTATCTAGTGACTCTCAGGGCGGCGCGGCCCCCTTTTATACCCTTCCTGGACGATGAAGATGTTCCTGCACATGAAGATGTTCCTACACAGCAGCCATTGAGGATGTTCCTACACAGCAGCCAATGAAAATGTTCCTACACAGCAGCCAGATTGTGACATCACAGAGCATCCCTGTGATGTCACAATCTGGCTGCTGTGTAAGAACATTTTCATTGGCTGCTGTGTAGGAACATCCTCAATGGCTGCTGTGTAGGAACATCTTCATTGGCTGCTGTGTAGGAACAGTCTCATTGGCTGTTGTGTCTATCAATCTACCTATCTATCTATCTATCTATCTATCTATCTATCTATCTATCTATCTATCTATCTATCTATCTATCTATCTATCTATCTATATGTCTCTATCTCTATCTATCTATCTAGTGACTCTCAGGGCGGCGCGGCCCCCTTTTATACCCTTCCTGGACGATGAAGATGTTCCTGCACATGAAGATGTTCCTACACAGCAGCCATTGAGGATGTTCCTACACAGCAGCCAATGAAAATGTTCCTACACAGCAGCCAGATTGTGACATCACAGAGCATCCCTGTGATGTCACAATCTGGCTGCTGTGTAAGAACATTTTCATTGGCTGCTGTGTAGGAACATCCTCAATGGCTGATATGTAGGAACATCTTCATTGGCTGCTGTGTAGGAACAGTCTCATTGGCTGCTGTGTCTATCTATCTATCTATCTATCTATCTATCTATCTATCTATCTATCTATCTATCTATCTATCTATCTATCTATCTATCTATCTATCTATATGTCTCTATCTCTATCTATCTATCTAGTGACTCTCAGGGCGGCGCGGCCCCCTTTTATACCCTTCCTGGACGATGAAGATGTTCCTGCACATGAAGATGTTCCTACACAGCAGCCATTGAGGATGTTCCTACACAGCAGCCAATGAAAATGTTCCTACACAGCAGCCAGATTGTGACATCACAGAGCATCCCTGTGATGTCACAATCTGGCTGCTGTGTAAGAACATTTTCATTGGCTGCTGTGTAGGAACATCCTCAATGGCTGCTGTGTAGGAACATCTTCATTGGCTGCTGTGTAGGAACAGTCTCATTGGCTGTTGTGTCTATCAATCTATCTATCTATCTATCTATCTATCTATCTATCTATCTATCTATCTATCTATCTATCTATCTATCTATCTATCTATCTATATGTCTCTATCTCTATCTATCTATCTAGTGACTCTCAGGGCGGCGCGGCCCCCTTTTATACCCTTCCTGGACGATGAAGATGTTCCTGCACATGAAGATGTTCCTACACAGCAGCCATTGAGGATGTTCCTACACAGCAGCCAATGAAAATGTTCCTACACAGCAGCCAGATTGTGACATCACAGAGCATCCCTGTGATGTCACAATCTGGCTGCTGTGTAAGAACATTTTCATTGGCTGCTGTGTAGGAACATCCTCAATGGCTGCTGTGTTGGAACATCTTCATTGGCTGCTGTGTAGGAACAGTCTCATTGGCTGCTGTGTCTATCTATCTATCTATCTATCTATCTATCTATCTATCTATCTATCTATCTATCTATCTATCTATCTATCTATCTATCTATCTATCTATCTATCTATCTATCTATCTATCTATCTATCTATATGTCTCTATCTCTATCTATCTATCTAGTGACTCTCAGGGCGGCGCGGCCCCCTTTTATACCCTTCCTGGACGATGAAGATGTTCCTGCACATGAAGATGTTCCTACACAGCAGCCATTGAGGATGTTCCTACACAGCAGCCAATGAAAATGTTCCTACACAGCAGCCAGATTGTGACATCACAGAGCATCCCTGTGATGTCACAATCTGGCTGCTGTGTAAGAACATTTTCATTGGCTGCTGTGTAGGAACATCCTCAATGGCTGCTGTGTAAGAACATCTTCATTGGCTGCTGTGTAGGAACAGTCTCATTGGCTGCTGTGTCTATCAATCTATCTATCTATCTATCTATCTATCTATCTATCTATCTATCTATCTATCTATCTATCTATCTATCTATCTATCTATCTATCTATCTATCTATCTATCTATCTATCTATCTATCTATCTATCTATCTATCTATCTATTTATCTATCTATCTATATGTCTCTATCTCTATCTATCTATCTAGTGACTCTCAGGGCGGCGCGGCCCCCTTTTATACCCTTCCTGGACGATGAAGATGTTCCTGCACATGAAGATGTTCCTACACAGCAGCCATTGAGGATGTTCCTACACAGCAGCCAATGAAAATGTTCCTACACAGCAGCCAGATTGTGACATCACAGAGCATCCCTGTGATGTCACAATCTGGCTGCTGTGTAAGAACATTTTCATTGGCTGCTGTGTAGGAACATCCTCAATGGCTGCTGTGTAGGAACATCTTCATTGGCTGCTGTGTAGGAACAGTCTCATTGGCTGTTGTGTCTATCAATCTACCTATCTATCTATCTATCTATCTATCTATCTATCTATCTATCTATCTATCTATCTATCTATCTATCTATCTATCTATCTATCTATCTATCTATCTATCTATCTATCTATCTATCTATCTATCTATCTATCTATCTATCTATCTATATGTCTCTATCTCTATCTATCTATCTAGTGACTCTCAGGGCGGCGCGGCCCCCTTTTATACCCTTCCTGGACGATGAAGATGTTCCTGCACATGAAGATGTTCCTACACAGCAGCCATTGAGGATGTTCCTACACAGCAGCCAATGAAAATGTTCCTACACAGCAGCCAGATTGTGACATCACAGAGCATCCCTGTGATGTCACAATCTGGCTGCTGTGTAAGAACATTTTCATTGGCTGCTGTGTAGGAACATCCTCAATGGCTGATATGTAGGAACATCTTCATTGGCTGCTGTGTAGGAACAGTCTCATTGGCTGCTGTGTCTATCTATCTATCTATCTATCTATCTATCTATCTATCTATCTATCTATCTATCTATCTATCTATCTATCTATCTATCTATCTATCTATCTATCTATCTATATGTCTCTATCTCTATCTATCTATCTAGTGACTCTCAGGGCGGCGCGGCCCCCTTTTATACCCTTCCTGGACGATGAAGATGTTCCTGCACATGAAGATGTTCCTACACAGCAGCCATTGAGGATGTTCCTACACAGCAGCCAATGAAAATGTTCCTACACAGCAGCCAGATTGTGACATCACAGAGCATCCCTGTGATGTCACAATCTGGCTGCTGTGTAAGAACATTTTCATTGGCTGCTGTGTAGGAACATCCTCAATGGCTGCTGTGTAAGAACATCTTCATTGGCTGCTGTGTAGGAACAGTCTCATTGGCTGCTGTGTCTATCAATCTATCTATCTATCTATCTATCTATCTATCTATCTATCTATCTATCTATCTATCTATCTATCTATCTATCTATCTATCTATCTATCTATCTATCTATCTATCTATCTATCTATTTATCTATCTATCTATATGTCTCTATCTCTATCTATCTATCTAGTGACTCTCAGGGCGGCGCGGCCCCCTTTTATACCCTTCCTGGACGATGAAGATGTTCCTGCACATGAAGATGTTCCTACACAGCAGCCATTGAGGATGTTCCTACACAGCAGCCAATGAAAATGTTCTTACACAGCAGCCAGATTGTGACATCACAGGGATGCTCTGTGATGTCACAATCTGGCTGCTGTGTAGGAACATCCTCAATGGCTGCTGTGTAAGAACATCTTCATTGGCTGCTGTGTAGGAACAGTCTCATTGGCTGCTGTGTCTATCAATCTATCTATCTATCTATCTATCTATCTATCTATCTATCTATCTATCTATCTATCTATCTATCTATCTATCTATCTATCTATCTATCTATCTATCTATCTATCTATCTATCTATCTATCTATCTATATGTCTCTATCTCTATCTATCTATCTAGTGACTCTCAGGGCGGCGCGGCCCCCTTTTATACCCTTCCTGGACGATGAAGATGTTCCTGCACATGAAGATGTTCCTACACAGCAGCCATTGAGGATGTTCCTACACAGCAGCCAATGAAAATGTTCCTACACAGCAGCCAGATTGTGACATCACAGAGCATCCCTGTGATGTCACAATCTGGCTGCTGTGTAAGAACATTTTCATTGGCTGCTGTGTAGGAACATCCTCAATGGCTGCTGTGTAGGAACATCTTCATTGGCTGCTGTGTAGGAACAGTCTCATTGGCTGTTGTGTCTATCAATCTATCTATCTATCTATCTATCTATCTATCTATCTATCTATCTATCTATCTATCTATCTATCTATCTATCTATCTATCTATCTATCTATCTATATGTCTCTATCTCTATCTATCTATCTAGTGACTCTCAGGGCGGCGCGGCCCCCTTTTATACCCTTCCTGGACGATGAAGATGTTCCTGCACATGAAGATGTTCCTACACAGCAGCCATTGAGGATGTTCCTACACAGCAGCCAATGAAAATGTTCCTACACAGCAGCCAGATTGTGACATCACAGAGCATCCCTGTGATGTCACAATCTGGCTGCTGTGTAAGAACATTTTCATTGGCTGCTGTGTAGGAACATCCTCAATGGCTGCTGTGTTGGAACATCTTCATTGGCTGCTGTGTAGGAACAGTCTCATTGGCTGCTGTGTCTATCTATCTATCTATCTATCTATCTATCTATCTATCTATCTATCTATCTATCTATCTATCTATCTATCTATCTATCTATCTATCTATCTATCTATCTATCTATCTATCTATCTATATGTCTCTATCTCTATCTATCTATCTAGTGACTCTCAGGGCGGCGCGGCCCCCTTTTATACCCTTCCTGGACGATGAAGATGTTCCTGCACATGAAGATGTTCCTACACAGCAGCCATTGAGGATGTTCCTACACAGCAGCCAATGAAAATGTTCCTACACAGCAGCCAGATTGTGACATCACAGAGCATCCCTGTGATGTCACAATCTGGCTGCTGTGTAAGAACATTTTCATTGGCTGCTGTGTAGGAACATCCTCAATGGCTGCTGTGTAAGAACATCTTCATTGGCTGCTGTGTAGGAACAGTCTCATTGGCTGCTGTGTCTATCAATCTATCTATCTATCTATCTATCTATCTATCTATCTATCTATCTATCTATCTATCTATCTATCTATCTATCTATCTATCTATCTATCTATCTATCTATCTATCTATCTATCTATCTATTTATCTATCTATCTATATGTCTCTATCTCTATCTATCTATCTAGTGACTCTCAGGGCGGCGCGGCCCCCTTTTATACCCTTCCTGGACGATGAAGATGTTCCTGCACATGAAGATGTTCCTACACAGCAGCCATTGAGGATGTTCCTACACAGCAGCCAATGAAAATGTTCCTACACAGCAGCCAGATTGTGACATCACAGAGCATCCCTGTGATGTCACAATCTGGCTGCTGTGTAAGAACATTTTCATTGGCTGCTGTGTAGGAACATCCTCAATGGCTGCTGTGTAGGAACATCTTCATTGGCTGCTGTGTAGGAACAGTCTCATTGGCTGTTGTGTCTATCAATCTACCTATCTATCTATCTATCTATCTATCTATCTATCTATCTATCTATCTATCTATCTATCTATCTATCTATCTATCTATCTATCTATCTATCTATCTATATGTCTCTATCTCTATCTATCTATCTAGTGACTCTCAGGGCGGCGCGGCCCCCTTTTATACCCTTCCTGGACGATGAAGATGTTCCTGCACATGAAGATGTTCCTACACAGCAGCCATTGAGGATGTTCCTACACAGCAGCCAATGAAAATGTTCCTACACAGCAGCCAGATTGTGACATCACAGAGCATCCCTGTGATGTCACAATCTGGCTGCTGTGTAAGAACATTTTCATTGGCTGCTGTGTAGGAACATCCTCAATGGCTGATATGTAGGAACATCTTCATTGGCTGCTGTGTAGGAACAGTCTCATTGGCTGCTGTGTCTATCTATCTATCTATCTATCTATCTATCTATCTATCTATCTATCTATCTATCTATCTATATGTCTCTATCTCTATCTATCTATCTAGTGACTCTCAGGGCGGCGCGGCCCCCTTTTATACCCTTCCTGGACGATGAAGATGTTCCTGCACATGAAGATGTTCCTACACAGCAGCCATTGAGGATGTTCCTACACAGCAGCCAATGAAAATGTTCCTACACAGCAGCCAGATTGTGACATCACAGAGCATCCCTGTGATGTCACAATCTGGCTGCTGTGTAAGAACATTTTCATTGGCTGCTGTGTAGGAACATCCTCAATGGCTGCTGTGTAAGAACATCTTCATTGGCTGCTGTGTAGGAACAGTCTCATTGGCTGCTGTGTCTATCAATCTATCTATCTATCTATCTATCTATCTATCTATCTATCTATCTATCTATCTATCTATCTATCTATCTATCTATCTATCTATCTATTTATCTATCTATCTATATGTCTCTATCTCTATCTATCTATCTAGTGACTCTCAGGCCGGCGCGGCCCCCTTTTATACCCTTCCTGGACGATGAAGATGTTCCTGCACATGAAGATGTTCCTACACAGCAGCCATTGAGGATGTTCCTACACAGCAGCCAATGAAAATGTTCCTACACAGCAGCCAGATTGTGACATCACAGAGCATCCCTGTGATGTCACAATCTGGCTGCTGTGTAAGAACATTTTCATTGGCTGCTGTGTAGGAACATCCTCAATGGCTGCTGTGTAGGAACATCTTCATTGGCTGCTGTGTAGGAACAGTCTCATTGGCTGCTGTGTCTATCTATCTATCTATCTATCTATCTATCTATCTATCTATCTATCTATCTATCTATCTATCTATCTATCTATATGTCTCTATCTCTATCTATCTATCTAGTGACTCTCAGGGCGGCGCGGCCCCCTTTTATACCCTTCCTGGACGATGAAGATGTTCCTGCACATGAAGATGTTCCTACACAGCAGCCATTGAGGATGTTCCTACACAGCAGCCAATGAAAATGTTCCTACACAGCAGCCAGATTGTGACATCACAGAGCATCCCTGTGATGTCACAATCTGGCTGCTGTGTAAGAACATTTTCATTGGCTGCTGTGTAGGAACATCCTCAATGGCTGCTGTGTAAGAACATCTTCATTGGCTGCTGTGTAGGAACAGTCTCATTGGCTGCTGTGTCTATCAATCTATCTATCTATCTATCTATCTATCTATCTATCTATCTATCTATCTATCTATCTATCTATCTATCTATCTATTTATCTATCTATCTATATGTCTCTATCTCTATCTATCTATCTAGTGACTCTCAGGGCGGCGCGGCCCCCTTTTATACCCTTCCTGGACGATGAAGATGTTCCTGCACATGAAGATGTTCCTACACAGCAGCCATTGAGGATGTTCCTACACAGCAGCCAATGAAAATGTTCCTACACAGCAGCCAGATTGTGACATCACAGAGCATCCCTGTGATGTCACAATCTGGCTGCTGTGTAAGAACATTTTCATTGGCTGCTGTGTAGGAACATCCTCAATGGCTGCTGTGTAGGAACATCTTCATTGGCTGCTGTGTAGGAACAGTCTCATTGGCTGTTGTGTCTATCAATCTACCTATCTATCTATCTATCTATCTATCTATCTATCTATCTATCTATCTATCTATCTATCTATCTATCTATCTATCTATCTATCTATCTATCTATATGTCTCTATCTCTATCTATCTATCTAGTGACTCTCAGGGCGGCGCGGCCCCCTTTTATACCCTTCCTGGACGATGAAGATGTTCCTGCACATGAAGATGTTCCTACACAGCAGCCATTGAGGATGTTCCTACACAGCAGCCAATGAAAATGTTCCTACACAGCAGCCAGATTGTGACATCACAGAGCATCCCTGTGATGTCACAATCTGGCTGCTGTGTAAGAACATTTTCATTGGCTGCTGTGTAGGAACATCCTCAATGGCTGATATGTAGGAACATCTTCATTGGCTGCTGTGTAGGAACAGTCTCATTGGCTGCTGTGTCTATCTATCTATCTATCTATCTATCTATCTATCTATCTATCTATCTATCTATCTATCTATCTATCTATCTATCTATCTATCTATCTATCTATCTATCTATCTATCTATCTATCTATCTATCTATCTATATGTCTCTATCTCTATCTATCTATCTAGTGACTCTCAGGGCGGCGCGGCCCCCTTTTATACCCTTCCTGGACGATGAAGATGTTCCTGCACATGAAGATGTTCCTACACAGCAGCCATTGAGGATGTTCCTACACAGCAGCCAATGAAAATGTTCCTACACAGCAGCCAGATTGTGACATCACAGAGCATCCCTGTGATGTCACAATCTGGCTGCTGTGTAAGAACATTTTCATTGGCTGCTGTGTAGGAACATCCTCAATGGCTGCTGTGTAAGAACATCTTCATTGGCTGCTGTGTAGGAACAGTCTCATTGGCTGCTGTGTCTATCAATCTATCTATCTATCTATCTATCTATCTATCTATCTATCTATCTATCTATCTATCTATCTATCTATCTATCTATCTATCTATCTATCTATCTATCTATCTATCTATCTATCTATCTATCTATCTATCTATCTATCTATCTATTTATCTATCTATCTATATGTCTCTATCTCTATCTATCTATCTAGTGACTCTCAGGGCGGCGCGGCCCCCTTTTATACCCTTCCTGGACGATGAAGATGTTCCTGCACATGAAGATGTTCCTACACAGCAGCCATTGAGGATGTTCCTACACAGCAGCCAATGAAAATGTTCTTACACAGCAGCCAGATTGTGACATCACAGGGATGCTCTGTGATGTCACAATCTGGCTGCTGTGTAGGAACATCCTCAATGGCTGCTGTGTAAGAACATCTTCATTGGCTGCTGTGTAGGAACAGTCTCATTGGCTGCTGTGTCTATCAATCTATCTATCTATCTATCTATCTATCTATCTATCTATCTATCTATCTATCTATCTATCTATCTATCTATCTATCTATCTATCTATCTATCTATCTATCTATCTATCTATCTATATGTCTCTATCTCTATCTATCTATCTAGTGACTCTCAGGGCGGCGCGGCCCCCTTTTATACCCTTCCTGGACGATGAAGATGTTCCTGCACATGAAGATGTTCCTACACAGCAGCCATTGAGGATGTTCCTACACAGCAGCCAATGAAAATGTTCCTACACAGCAGCCAGATTGTGACATCACAGAGCATCCCTGTGATGTCACAATCTGGCTGCTGTGTAAGAACATTTTCATTGGCTGCTGTGTAGGAACATCCTCAATGGCTGCTGTGTAGGAACATCTTCATTGGCTGCTGTGTAGGAACAGTCTCATTGGCTGTTGTGTCTATCAATCTATCTATCTATCTATCTATCTATCTATCTATCTATCTATCTATCTATCTATCTATCTATCTATCTATCTATCTATCTATCTATCTATCTATCTATATGTCTCTATCTCTATCTATCTATCTAGTGACTCTCAGGGCGGCGCGGCCCCCTTTTATACCCTTCCTGGACGATGAAGATGTTCCTGCACATGAAGATGTTCCTACACAGCAGCCATTGAGGATGTTCCTACACAGCAGCCAATGAAAATGTTCCTACACAGCAGCCAGATTGTGACATCACAGAGCATCCCTGTGATGTCACAATCTGGCTGCTGTGTAAGAACATTTTCATTGGCTGCTGTGTAGGAACATCCTCAATGGCTGCTGTGTTGGAACATCTTCATTGGCTGCTGTGTAGGAACAGTCTCATTGGCTGCTGTGTCTATCTATCTATCTATCTATCTATCTATCTATCTATCTATCTATCTATCTATCTATCTATCTATCTATCTATCTATCTATCTATCTATATGTCTCTATCTCTATCTATCTATCTAGTGACTCTCAGGGCGGCGCGGCCCCCTTTTATACCCTTCCTGGACGATGAAGATGTTCCTGCACATGAAGATGTTCCTACACAGCAGCCATTGAGGATGTTCCTACACAGCAGCCAATGAAAATGTTCCTACACAGCAGCCAGATTGTGACATCACAGAGCATCCCTGTGATGTCACAATCTGGCTGCTGTGTAAGAACATTTTCATTGGCTGCTGTGTAGGAACATCCTCAATGGCTGCTGTGTAAGAACATCTTCATTGGCTGCTGTGTAGGAACAGTCTCATTGGCTGCTGTGTCTATCAATCTATCTATCTATCTATCTATCTATCTATCTATCTATCTATCTATCTATCTATCTATCTATCTATCTATCTATCTATCTATTTATCTATCTATCTATATGTCTCTATCTCTATCTATCTATCTAGTGACTCTCAGGGCGGCGCGGCCCCCTTTTATACCCTTCCTGGACGATGAAGATGTTCCTGCACATGAAGATGTTCCTACACAGCAGCCATTGAGGATGTTCCTACACAGCAGCCAATGAAAATGTTCCTACACAGCAGCCAGATTGTGACATCACAGAGCATCCCTGTGATGTCACAATCTGGCTGCTGTGTAAGAACATTTTCATTGGCTGCTGTGTAGGAACATCCTCAATGGCTGCTGTGTAGGAACATCTTCATTGGCTGCTGTGTAGGAACAGTCTCATTGGCTGTTGTGTCTATCAATCTACCTATCTATCTATCTATCTATCTATCTATCTATCTATCTATCTATCTATCTATCTATCTATCTATCTATCTATCTATCTATCTATCTATCTATCTATATGTCTCTATCTCTATCTATCTATCTAGTGACTCTCAGGGCGGCGCGGCCCCCTTTTATACCCTTCCTGGACGATGAAGATGTTCCTGCACATGAAGATGTTCCTACACAGCAGCCATTGAGGATGTTCCTACACAGCAGCCAATGAAAATGTTCCTACACAGCAGCCAGATTGTGACATCACAGAGCATCCCTGTGATGTCACAATCTGGCTGCTGTGTAAGAACATTTTCATTGGCTGCTGTGTAGGAACATCCTCAATGGCTGATATGTAGGAACATCTTCATTGGCTGCTGTGTAGGAACAGTCTCATTGGCTGCTGTGTCTATCTATCTATCTATCTATCTATCTATCTATCTATCTATCTATCTATCTATCTATCTATCTATCTATCTATCTATATGTCTCTATCTCTATCTATCTATCTAGTGACTCTCAGGGCGGCGCGGCCCCCTTTTATACCCTTCCTGGACGATGAAGATGTTCCTGCACATGAAGATGTTCCTACACAGCAGCCATTGAGGATGTTCCTACACAGCAGCCAATGAAAATGTTCCTACACAGCAGCCAGATTGTGACATCACAGAGCATCCCTGTGATGTCACAATCTGGCTGCTGTGTAAGAACATTTTCATTGGCTGCTGTGTAGGAACATCCTCAATGGCTGCTGTGTAAGAACATCTTCATTGGCTGCTGTGTAGGAACAGTCTCATTGGCTGCTGTGTCTATCAATCTATCTATCTATCTATCTATCTATCTATCTATCTATCTATCTATCTATCTATCTATCTATCTATCTATCTATCTATCTATCTATCTATCTATCTATTTATCTATCTATCTATATGTCTCTATCTCTATCTATCTATCTAGTGACTCTCAGGGCGGCGCGGCCCCCTTTTATACCCTTCCTGGACGATGAAGATGTTCCTGCACATGAAGATGTTCCTACACAGCAGCCATTGAGGATGTTCCTACACAGCAGCCAATGAAAATGTTCCTACACAGCAGCCAGATTGTGACATCACAGAGCATCCCTGTGATGTCACAATCTGGCTGCTGTGTAAGAACATTTTCATTGGCTGCTGTGTAGGAACATCCTCAATGGCTGCTGTGTAGGAACATCTTCATTGGCTGCTGTGTAGGAACAGTCTCATTGGCTGCTGTGTCTATCTATCTATCTATCTATCTATCTATCTATCTATCTATCTATCTATCTATCTATCTATCTATCTATCTATATGTCTCTATCTCTATCTATCTATCTAGTGACTCTCAGGGCGGCGCGGCCCCCTTTTATACCCTTCCTGGACGATGAAGATGTTCCTGCACATGAAGATGTTCCTACACAGCAGCCATTGAGGATGTTCCTACACAGCAGCCAATGAAAATGTTCCTACACAGCAGCCAGATTGTGACATCACAGAACATCCCTGTGATGTCACAATCTGGCTGCTGTGTAAGAACATTTTCATTGGCTGCTGTGTAGGAACATCCTCAATGGCTGCTGTGTAAGAACATCTTCATTGGCTGCTGTGTAGGAACAGTCTCATTGGCTGCTGTGTCTATCAATCTATCTATCTATCTATCTATCTATCTATCTATCTATCTATCTATCTATCTATCTATCTATCTATCTATCTA
The DNA here is from genome assembly GCF_949987555.1 of Borostomias antarcticus. NCBI lineage: Eukaryota > Metazoa > Chordata > Actinopteri > Stomiiformes > Stomiidae > Borostomias > Borostomias antarcticus. Next base: position 1,942,857 of record NW_028176149.1, read on the forward strand.
TATGTCTCTATCTCTATCTATCTAGTGACTCTCAGGGCGGCGCGGCCCCCTTTTATACCCTTCCTGGACGATGAAGATGTTCCTGCATATGAAGATGTTCCTACACAGCAGCCATTGAGGATGTTCCTACACAGCAGCCAATGAAAATGTTCCTACACAGCAGCCAGATTGTGACATCACAGAGCATCCCTGTGATGTCACAATCTGGCTGCTGTGTAAGAACATTTTCATTGGCTGCTGTGTAGGAACATCCTCAATGGCTGATATGTAGGAACATCTTCATTGGCTGCTGTGTAGGAACAGTCTCATTGGCTGCTGTGTCTATCTATCTATCTATCTATCTATCTATCTATCTATCTATCTATCTATCTATCTATCTATCTATCTATCTATCTATCTATCTATCTATCTATCTATATGTCTCTATCTCTATCTATCTATCTAGTGACTCTCAGGGCGGCGCGGCCCCCTTTTATACCCTTCCTGGACGATGAAGATGTTCCTGCACATGAAGATGTTCCTACACAGCAGCCATTGAGGATGTTCCTACACAGCAGCCAATGAAAATGTTCCTACACAGCAGCCAGATTGTGACATCACAGAGCATCCCTGTGATGTCACAATCTGGCTGCTGTGTAAGAACATTTTCATTGGCTGCTGTGTAGGAACATCCTCAATGGCTGCTGTGTAGGAACATCTTCATTGGCTGCTGTGTAGGAACAGTCTCATTGGCTGCTGTGTCTTTCAATCTATCTATCTATCTATCTATCTATCTATCTATCTATCTATCTATCTATCTATCTATCTATCTATCTATCTATCTATCTATCTATCTATCTATATGTCTCTATCTCTATCTATCTATCTAGTGACTCTCAGGGCGGCGCGGCCCCCTTTTATACCCTTCCTGGACGATGAAGATGTTCCTGCACATGAAGATGTTCCTACACAGCAGCCATTGAGGATGTTCCTACACAGCAGCCAATGAAAATGTTCCTACACAGCAGCCAGATTGTGACATCACAGAGCATCCCTGTGATGTCACAATCTGGCTGCTGTGTAAGAACATTTTCATTGGCTGCTGTGTAGGAACATCCTCAATGGCTGCTGTGTTGGAACATCTTCATTGGCTGCTGTGTAGGAACAGTCTCATTGGCTGCTGTGTCTATCTATCTATCTATCTATCTATCTATCTATCTATCTATCTATCTATCTATCTATCTATCTATCTATCTATCTATCTATCTATCTATATGTCTCTATCTCTATCTATCTATCTAGTGACTCTCAGGGCGGCGCGGCCCCCTTTTATACCCTTCCTGGACGATGAAGATGTTCCTGCACATGAAGATGTTCCTACACAGCAGCCATTGAGGATGTTCCTACACAGCAGCCAATGAAAATGTTCCTACACAGCAGCCAGATTGTGACATCACAGAGCATCCCTGTGATGTCACAATCTGGCTGCTGTGTAAGAACATTTTCATTGGCTGCTGTGTAGGAACATCCTCAATGGCTGCTGTGTAAGAACATCTTCATTGGCTGCTGTGTAGGAACAGTCTCATTGGCTGCTGTGTCTATCAATCTATCTATCTATCTATCTATCTATCTATCTATCTATCTATCTATCTATCTATCTATCTATCTATCTATTGTGATAGTTATTTTAGACTGGTCTAGTCCAAAGATTTACCAAGATACGTTCAAAGGTTGAGTCTGTTTTATTGTGGAAAACATTACGAGCGCAAGGACTTCCTGACAAACGCAGCAAAGGTGGTTCAGTCAGAGAAGTGAAGTCAGCCTCTTCTAGCTGTGGCTTATGTACAGTCCAAACAAAGGTACAGTGTTTCCAGGATGTGATTGGCTACTGCATTGTACATGAATGGCAGGCGTGGCCAAGAGTAAAGACATGTGACATGAGAAAACAAAGAAAACAGAGGTCTGAATCAGGACGAGGAAGACTAAGGTGGGGCCCTTCTGACTTAAACAAAGAGATGAGGAAGAGCTATGCAGAGTGTGTTTACAATGACAAAGGGGGGAGAGTTGGTGTTTTACATTAGACTGAAACTGGGGTTTGCAGGGGACTTGGGGGGGGAGGTGATAATTACCAGGACAAAGGTTTAAGGTGTTTGGATGTAAATTCCTGGACAATCCCTCATTTGTGCCTGAACAGGCACACAAAAATAAAATATAAAATCCAAACACAGTGTAAACAGTCAGCTATGCTATACATGTGGAAAGGAAATAATCTCTCCACTAGGTGGAAACTTTAATTATTTTCTCTCAACGTGCAAAATCACACACCAAAACCCCTTGCTTCAGAAATTTGACAGGAAACAAGATAAAAAAGATGACATGATTATATACTATTTATAGTCTAAGAGTGGACAACCATTCACCAAAAAACTTGATTTTACAAGGCAAAAAAGATAAAATGGTTACCAGTGTAAGAGGGGCAAAAAACCTCTTGGTCAATTTAGAGGAAAAACCCAAACTTATTTATCAACTCATGTTTCAACAATTGCAACTCTTGTAAACAAATATGATATTTTCCAGATTATTTCAAAGTTCATTAACTCTTGTGAGGAGGTGACCGGCAAGGTCAGTCTCCGATTGCTCATCAGAGGAGAGGAGAGTGTGGCGGTGACTGTCAAGGTCACTCTTGTTCACAGTGTATCCCAACAGTCATTTAGGTGGCACTTCTCTTTTGGGCAATAGAATGTCATTGGGGAATGCAAGGCGTCTTCTCTTCTAGATCGCAACTTCGATGTCGCGTTGCTTGAAATCAGTTATGTTCAATGTTAGTGTGTGCAGGTGTGTGTGCGTGTGTGGTGCATCTTGTGAGGAGGTGACCAGCAAGGTCATTTTTCCTCCGATTCCTCGTCAGAGGAGAGGACAGTGTGATGGCCCATGGTTTTGGCCTCTGAGCCCTCTGGTTCAGCTGCATTCTGATCTCCTGGTGTTTGCGATCCCCTGGTGGACCGTCCTCTGCTGCTTGGACCCGTCGGCAATGCTTGCATGGATCCACGAAGTCCTCTCAGATCGCTGTCTGCGTGGTGAGTAGAAACTGGTACGGCCCGAGCCACCTCGGCGAGTTCCAGCTCCTTCGTCTGTGGTCGTGGACCAGGACCCAATCCCCAGGAGAGATGTGATGCAGGAACCCCTCCTTAGCCTCAGGAAATGGCGGTCCTCACTCTGTTGGAGACATCTGTTAACATCTTCCGCCACCCCTGTTTTTGAAACATGATCTGGCCCGTGGGCTAGTTTGAAAGCATAATGAAAACATGAACGAGGTAGTACAGGTTTGTCATTAGGCCCTAGATACAGGTTAGTTTGGTGGTGGAAATGTGCACTTAGTCCTTCATTTCTTTTATCCGCAGGTGGAGCAAATGCTTGTAGGTCAGAAATGTCTGCCGGGGACAGTGGAGGAATCTTGTCAGGGTCTGTGGATGGTAGAGAGTATAGAAAGCACAGGGGAGGAAGCAGAGACAGCCGCAGCTTTTGCAGCGAGCTCTCGGAGGGTGAGGAGGGAGTCCCTGTCCTGGTTCAGCAGGGTGAAGGTGCGGTGGGACACCACACAGCCAGGGCGCCAGCAGCACGTACAGGCTCTTGAACTGAACCCGGTCCATCCCTGTACTGCTCCACGTAGGGTCGGCCCGGGTCGTGCTGCTGGAGGGCTCACCTCGGCGCTCCCGCCTCCAGCACAGGCTGATGAAGTGCTCCGTCTGTGGATCCACAGATGAGAGAGACAAACAGAGACAAAACAGAAGAGCAAAAGAGAGTCCTCTGGTCTGGTCTCCCTGTTCCCTTCTTTGGTCAGGAACGGTTATTCAACAGTCTGTAGGAGATACTCAGAAACATGGTTAAGCGCAAGCTCCTGCTTTGGGGAAAAAATGTTGTTATTCTGTCAGGAAAACTTAAACAGGGTGACTGTTCAAGTGTCATTTAGAGCCAGTCTGCAGTATCCTACAGTGACATCAGGGGCAGTGTTAGAATGACTTCAACACGCCCAGTCCCCAGTCATGATCAAGGCAATTGGATTTGGCTCTAGCATTTCTCTCGCGATTTTATGAAAATAAAATAAAATAACCCACATTCTCGTCTCAACAAAACAACACCCCCTAAGGGTGAAAGCAAAAAATTTCCTGAAGTCAGGATAAAAATAGAGATGAGGCAAAGAAAATGACACTAAAATGAACTGGCTTCATTTACAATTAACTAATAAAAAAAAACTCCATCAAAGCTTCATTTGTATAGCTAAAATTTGTATATCTAAAACCTCCCTCTTCTGCATTTGAGGACAGAGTATTTGGGCACTGCTCCTGTTTCATACTTATCTGTCGCTCACAGTGAGTTGGTGACATGGCGTTGGTCTGCATCTCACGAAACCCAGATCGCCCATCTGTAGGGAAACAGGCCAGTAACCTCCGGTGTCCTGTGCCCGTCTCCTGGTTCGGCATTCACCCATCACTCCCGGAACGACAGTTGTCTGTAAAATACCACTCAGAAAAAACACTCAGGCCCGATGAATGTGCCTCAAACTATAAACATGAGATATTTAACATACTCATTTAAAAAATATATAATTGGGTTATGAGATGGTGCATTCAGATTAAGATACTGGCAACCCTTATCTATTCCCCCCACTATTATGCACAAACCCTTATGTCTTAAGCTACATATCAGAAAGAGAGACAAAACAAACAACAGTTAAACGGTCTAATGCCAGCTCCTCAAAAAACACATTATCATTATATGAATGAAAATTCATACAGTAGAAATGCATAAAACGAACAGCTTATGGCCATTCATTGACTATTGAAACAAAACTCCTGAATCAAACACCTATTCAACCCTGTCAGACTTTTGAGTTCGCTCTACATCTATTTTATCCTGTTTATTTACCTTAAAAATTAAAACTCTCTATCTTGGCTAGTTTAAAATCACCCTTATGGGTTGTTCAAGGGAAGTCCAGCAGGTGGCGCTCGACTTCAAAATCGGAGGCTCTTCCTTCCGGACCTGTTCGGACAAATACCTCGTAGAAAGAAGGGGCGTGGCTAATGGCGCAACAAGTCGAGGGGGGAATCTAATTTTAAATCAGAGTTATTCTGCTGGGGAAATGGTGGAGAGACTGTTTGCTGAAT